>NW_024095325.1:5000-7969 GCF_014356525.2 Nilaparvata lugens
AGACCTAGTGCAATCGAATCTTTATATTATAAACCTACTATATTTTCTGAATTCGTGAGAATCGTTAAGCCGTTTTTGAGATCCGGTGAAATACAAACATGTAAACATCCAAACATCTAAACATATAAACAGAAATTGCTTGTTCATAGTATAGGATGTTTGTAATTCAGTGTACTGCCATTATAAAGTGGACCTCACTATAGCTGTTCAAATTCAGTTTAACTCACCTGACATTATTCGATGCTAATATAATCACAATTCATGTTCCTTTTAATGCAAAATTCTAGCTGTAATTAATATGACATCATGACACCATAGTTTTGCAATAATTGTGTCGTCGACTGAATGAGATTTGGAGCTAACTGCATATGACAGATATATGGTGAAATTGAAAGGTCAAGAGATCACAGAGTACTGAAATTAATACCAGCCCACACGAGGAGAAATTGTGGATGATTCACTGCCGTTTAAGTGACTTAGTTATAGGAAGGAAAGTAATAGCCCATTTTGAGTTAAATAACACTGACAAACTCTTGAACCTCGAAAGTATTTAAGGTGTAGTGTAGTGTTAGCTACTAATATCGGGGCACCAGCTTCGCACTTTTTTTATTTATTGACTAGCCGTCAGGCTCGCTTCGCTCGCCATATGTCCATAGGGGGCTCCGCCCCCTGACCCCCGACTGGATCGTCCAAGAATGAGATCAGCAGGCTCGCTTCGCTCGCCTGCATTTTCATTTGACATTTTTATCATATGTTAGGACAATCCAGTCGGGGGTCCAGACTAAACGTCTGGCTAACAGATATGGCGAGCGAAGCGAGCCTGACGGCTAGTAATATAATATTCCCAGGATTGAAGTAGCAGTGCCCAATCAATTTTTCCGCGATAATGCATTTAAATCTTCAACTTGGTGCCAACCTATCAAAGTCAACTCAACTTAATGCCAACCTGACAAAATTATTAATTTAGTTGCCAGTTACCACTGTTTCGAAGAGGTACTCTATCTAGATTATAGTTCTATAGTAACATATGATATATGATATGGAAATTTCAATTATAATTAAGAGATTGGGAAGAGAAGAATATACATGCTAAAAGACGACTTTAAACCCTTTAAAAACAACCCTTAAAAACAAGTGAGTGAGTGAGTGAGTGCCATTTCGCTTTTATATAGATAGATAAACACAATTCTCTAAAATGGTCGTGTTTGTATTTCACAGCTGACTATAAGTCATCTTAGGAATTTCGGGGATGCGATATTTTGATTTTTCACATACTCACTTTTTTTACTATCCACAGCTGTTTTCTCAAGGATGAATAATAATTATCCTTTTAATGTCGTTCAGCGAGTTTTCTCAAGGATGAGACCTAGTGCAATCGAATCTTTATCATAAACCTACTATATTCAAAATTTCGTGAAAATCGTTGGAGCCGTTTTCGAGATCCGTTAAACATAAATAACCATATATATAAATTAATACAGAAATTGCTCGCTCAATATATAGGATATATGATATATAGTGAGGTCCATAATGGCATGTATTTGATTTGTACCATTGGTGTTGCTATCCTTGTCTATCATTCAAAAAGCAGTTAGCACTATCCTTTTCCAGCTTCATTGAATATTTTGATATATTATTGATCATAATTTTAATAATTTAGAATTCTAATATCTGAATAATCCAATAGTATAAGCATTCACAATCTAATAGCATGATTCGATTACATTGAATTCTTATACTATTTTGGGTTTGGAAGCCTATAAAATATCATTCTATTACAGGTTCCTATCATCAATTATAGGATCTCCTAAAATTTTTCATCATGCTTCAATCAAGTTTTATTGTTTACATCAGTTAAAGCTGCGTTTACACCAAAGTTATTAAAAAAATGTTAATAACTTAATCCTTATAGATTCTATTAGATTGAATCATATGATGAACATATGTGTTTGTCAAGTTCCGTTCAATCTAATAGAATCTATAAGGATTAAGTTATTAACATTAGCTGGTGTAACACCAGTTAACAACAGTTAACACCAGTTAACAACAGTTAACACCAGTTAACAACAGTTAACACCAGTTAACAACAGTTAACACCAGTTAACTGTTAACATCAGTTAACACCAGTTATTAATATTTAGCTGGTGTAAACGCAGCTTTAGAACAAATACACCACATCATCGACCAACCAATCTTGTTTCACCCTAGTCAAATTATATCCTTTTCAACTTTGCGACTAGAGCATAGGTATTACACTCCACTGCACAACATAATCACACTAAAATTGCTAACTGATGCTTCCATTTAATAATAATAGTGGCTAGTTTGTAAAGCTTGTGCACATGTGCGTTGCATAATATTCCAGCACGCACTTAGGCACATGTGCGCATGCGTATAAGCACCTAAACTCACGCACTCTTAACACACTTCCGACGACAGGGGTCAATGACCTCGCAACTAAGTCCAGCTTCCTTGCAACGGGTCTCTTCTCTTCAGTACAACGCAACAAGTCAAGTCCAGTACGGTTTAGCATCCTACTATTTAAACAGTGTTAAACATTGATATATCCTTTACAAGTTCTCCTAGTCAACTTCTAAACCTATATACACACACATACTATAAGTTGTAACACATAGATATACCGTACTGTATATGACGAGTTCATCTATCAAGAACCCAGTTTTATCCAGTTCTAGTCTAGTATGTTTTAGTAATCTAATTGACCGAGCGAGTGAGTTCTAAGATTCAAGTCGACGGTTTGGCATTTCTCTTAATGTTTAAATGTTTGAATGTTTAAAGTTTATATGCTTATATGTTGCGCATTTACATTGAATGAAAGACTAAGAAATTGTCAAAAAAACCACTGATTTATTGATAATTAGAAAGACCGGTTTCGGTTAGGATTACACCATTGTCAATCTCTGATAACTCAGAGATCTGAAACCGGTCTTTCTAATTATCAATAAATC
>NW_024095326.1:0-7724 GCF_014356525.2 Nilaparvata lugens
GCATCACGAAGTCTTTTAAGAAATTTAATAATTTACTTTAACTTTGACTTTTACAAAATCATTAGTAAGGTACTACGCTCTAAAATATTTGGGGTCCTCTCCTGGTGGCATTTGGTTGGCGAGTGCTGGTTCTCCTTTCTCAAGTTTTACAGATCCTATTTCCGACTTTCAAATTAGCATAAAATTTAAATATCTTAGTCCTCCGCCATTTAGGTTCAAATAGATCTTACAAAAAATACCAAAATATTGCTTAGATTGTATGATTAATAATTTCTTTGCATTCGAGCCATATCGATAACATAGACTATACAAAGTTTTAACACAAAATCTAGTATTTATATAAATATATAGAAATATTTTTGAATTGGCCTACAGTTGCCGCCTATTAACTGCCGTTTTACTATTGGTGCATGCAAATTTTATTCGGTATTCATGCGCCTGGTACCTCTTATTTCCTGAATACATTAAATTATTTTTATTTGGTTTTTTATTTATGCTCTTTACATGCTAGCTAATATTCTATACATTAATATTAATTCCATGCTACCTAATAATTAGCCACGTGATCAGATGTTTTTTCACATTGCACACCATCTGATTGCAATAAAGCTCTGCCAAGGGGTTTTGGTCAGATTCTACGTTTCTCGGTTTGATCGATCTCTAGGTCACCGATCCGTGAATACATGTACATAACCTCAATCTTCAAATATTTTATATAATAATCTATTTATGAGCAATAAAATTCCTTTTTAGGTTTTTGTACCATTTAGCCAGAACAAGCTGATGCTATCTAATCTTAGTTATTATCTATTTGGCGATATTAGCCAGTTACTTTATTTTCAGACCTATTACTGTTTCTGTTAGGGCTTTTTATCTACCCAGATTTAATACTTTACACGCGCCCCTGGGTTTGAATTCAAAATATTTGAGAATCACAATGTTTTTAATGAAAACCCACCCTTCAATACATCGATATACACTATACTTTATTTATAAATTATACTCTCATACTTCTATCACAGTTCGCAGACATATTTGCTGCATCTCCTTTATACCTTTATCAAATACAATAACAAATTCTCCTCCTCAACACACATAAAATATCATAAATATAAACTTCTAAACGCACTCCTCCTGACAACACTTAAAACATAGTAATTTTTAAATTCGCCGCTTGCAGGGCCGCCAACCTAACTACACACATTTCATAATTCTCATAAATGATTCCTTTTAGACAATAATTTCGATTCACAAACTTCTGGGCTTATATCTTATAGTATTTCTTAGGTCTTAATATAAATAATTTTCTATACATCAGGTACAATACTTTTCTTTTGCTAATGGCTCTTTGGTTTTTTGGTAGCTTGTATTCACTTTAGGTCTTTTCAGGTAACAAACGTGGCATAATTAAAAGTAATAAATATAAAACATATAAATAAATATACCGACATTAATTAATATAATAAATAACAATAATAAATAACAATAATAAATAACAATTTTGGGGTAACCATACTTTTTCATAATCATATGTTTGCAGGCATTACATATTGATTCAGGTGGCCTTGCCCAGCTGGTCACTGGTTCTACAGAATTTGCTGTCGAATTTCATAATTAACCTAACTGCTGCATTTTTTCTCTTTAAAGGTAATTTACAAATTTTAAATATACTATCCCCGCTTGTGTCCTTTTTTAGTGGATGTAGCTAATTTAATTACACATTTAAAAATTATTCTTTTTCTTATTGCAGGCTTCTAACGGCTGGAAGGAATTAAAACACTGGATTGTTGCCATGCGGTCCTATGCCAAGATTAAATTTATTAAGGAAGGTCAGTAATCGGTTTGATAATAATGTTTTCCTTGATTTCTTATCATATTTATTTCAAATTCTGTGATGTGGTTTGTAGAAATTTCGTGGCTTTCCCGTATCTTTTGGTTTTCTGCTTGTAGCTGTTGTAGGCTGGCTAGGTTATCTGCTGTTGATTTGTGAGGCTGTCCTATTGATAATTTTTTCATCATAAATTTAAAGCCCTGGTATCTTGTGTATTCTTTCAAATAACTCCTTGTTCCTTTAATAATAATTTCTTTTAATCTGTTCTTTTCCGATTCATCCTGCACTCTTAACTCATCATTCCTTTCATTTTCATTTAATACTCTTGATTTCGGTTCATTATAAATTAGTAGGCTCAAGACAATAAACATTTTTATAATATTAGCTTCCCAATTATCAATAATAGATTCTTTTAATAACCACAATATAATATTTTCCATCATATCTACAACACACTCTTTTATTAATATCACAGCCATTATTACAAACATTAAACACCATAACAAAACATTTATCATCTTTTTAATAGTATTATCTCTCATCATATAATATCCAGGTACTTTTACTTTCTTAATATAATTCCTTATTTCTCTTGATTTTATCAACCACTTTCTGTCCATCAATCTCCACAAGTAATCCATTTCCTTATTATCCAGGCATGATTCCATATTTGTTTCATGAGCAGCTCCATTTTTAATCCATTCATTTGGTCCATTTTGCTGGTCACATCGCTGGTTTGCCCTCTTGAAGCGTATGTGCCGCGGATGCACGCCGTCGGTCCGCTCCTGTCCTCCTCGGTGTCGGTCCGGTGTCCTCTTCGGGCGTTTGAACCGTGCATGCGGCCTCCATCGGCGCGCGCGGTTCCTCCGTTTCTTCCGCCTCCGGGCCTTGCGATGCATGCTCCTTCGGTCATGTAGTCCGTCCTCCTCGTCCTGATGCCGGTCGGGTGTCCTCGGGCGCTTCCGTCTCCGGGCCTTACGATGCATGCTCCTCTTCTCCCGGATGCCATCCTCTCGGTCTTCCATCTTGGGGTCCTTGGTCCGCTTCAGTGGGGTACAATGATATGGGTGCATAGATTCTGTGTGCGGATGTTTGGTGGCGGTCTCCTCCTGGTAACTGTTTATATTTATTGGTGACTCTTCGGTGGCGGGTTGCTCTTCTGTGGGGAACAGGATACTTAAAATGGGTTGTTGCTTGCGGCTGGTTTTAATTGCATGGTGGGCGGCGGTTTTTTGTGGCAGACTATCTTGTATTGGCTTCGGTTCTTCTAATAATATTTTCGGTAAATCATTTCTAAAGGTGGTGTATGATGTTGAAATATCTTGATTTTCTCTGTTCGTTTCATTGGAGCTTGTAGGTGTTATATCGGGGGTATCATATAGTCTTGGTTTATTAGCTGTAGTTTCCTGTATATCTGGTGGCGGGTCGTTGGGTGCTGGGTTCCGGGTTTTTTGTTGATTCAATCCTATTGCATGTGCTAATGTATAATTTGTACTTACTTGTTGAGGTGGCGGTTTATAATTTCGGTTGTAATTGTTTTGTGTGTGATTATTATTTGAGTTTAATCGATCACGGCCATCATAGTGATTCTTACGATTGCTCTGCTGGGCATAGTGGTTGGTTGTACGATTTTGAAATTTTTCATTATTCCAGTTACCATTTTGCCTGTGCTCATAGCGGCGTTCAAATTGAGGAGCAGATCGGTAGCGATCATATGATACCGGTTCATAATTTTGGCTGTTATACTGATTAAATTTTGAGTTATGTTGATTTGGTGCGTATCTCTGGTCTGAACGGTGGTTTGATATTGCCATCACAGACTGTATGCCATATAAATGATTTATCAGCTGCTTACAATCAGTAATGGGTTGTGTGGCGAGTGCCATTCTAACTTGATACGGTAGCTTCTTTAAAATAATACTTGCTAATGCCGATTCATTAATGGGCTCGCTCAATTGAGAATTTTTAAACTGTAGGGCAGTGACGAAAGTGGTACATGCACCGTCTAAGTTAGGGTTGAAATCGCATGATATAATGTCCGCTAGCACGTCCAACTGTTTACTTCTGCTCCAATACTGTTCCAGGAAGACAGCTACAAACTCATCCAATGATGTAAATTCATGGGCTCTACTCCGAAAGAACATCAGGGGTTCGCCAATCAATAAATTAGTCAAACGAAGACGCCAAAAATTCCAAGAGGTAGGTGCAAGAGTTTGTACTAATTTTATCTGATCAATGAATGGTTGAGGTTGCAAATGGCGATCAGTATTATCAAATTTTCCTAGTCCTTGTAATATACTATGTACGTTGAGGTTGTCTGTTTGAATCCCTTGAGGTCGTTGTTGAATATGATTTTCTAATGCTGTTATTTTTTCCTGTGTTATCTGCCATTGACTATTATGTGTAATTTTATTTGCGTTTATTTCTTGATTTAATTGAGTCAGAGTGGATTTTTGAATTAGTAGAGTTCCGTTTAAAGCTTTACAGGTTTCTGTATTTTGATTGATGCTACCTTGCAGTTGGTTCATTTTTGTGGACATATTAATCTGTTTATTTTGTATTTCTTTAATACTGTTAATATTTTTGTCAACTGTAGTTGTTAAGTTTTGATTGGCAACGGTAATTTGTTTGTGGATTTCTTGGTGGCAATCGGCCTTAATGTTATTGGTTATATCCTGAATGGGTGTAGTGATTTGTGTGGTTAGGTTATCTATCCTTTCATTGAGTTCACATGTAACCGTATCCAACCTTTCCGATAATCCTGCCGTAACTTTATCCTGACTTTCTTTTTGTAGGGTTATCATTGCTTTTAATTCTTCCCTATGATTCTCTACTTTAGTTTCAATATTATCCAACCGTTGTTCTACTGATTTTATAGCGCCTGCGGTCTCTTTCATGCCCTGTTCCACTGTTTGTTTATTTTCCTCTTTTACTGTAGCAATCTCTTTTTTAATCTCCTGCATCATATTATCCATTGTTTTTTGTAACATAATATTGAAAGTACTGCTAGTTTGTTCCATTATTACCTTTTGAAGCGGATCTAACTCTGTGATTGAAAATATACTTTGTTTGCTCAGGTGTGACTCGGCCTCCGGCGATGCGGGTTCTGCAGGCTGCTCCTCGCCCCCTTCAAAGTTGATCTCTACTATCCGTTGATTCAATGGTGTGTCAGCGGCGTCGATTCGAGTGGATGATAGAGGTTGCAGACCTGGTGGATCGAAGACTATCGACCCGACGCTTCCTGGTTCCCTTTCTCGTGGCGTATTGGCATCTACCGTGGTGGGGTTTGATGTGCTTGGAGTCGACAAAGTGGGATCTGTGCAACCGCCGTACATATATGAAACTTCAGAGTTTGCGGGAGTGTGATTCATTATGTCAAATATGATAAATGCTAATTAAACAGTGATAAAAATGATAAGCGAAAATGCTTAAAAAAGAGACACAAACCGGGACTTACAGTGAAACAGTGATGTGTAAAGTGTTTGGATACTCATACAACAAGGTATTTATACTTAAGTTTTTTATAATGCTCTAGCGCCCCCAATGTTTTGTTTTAATTTATTCTTGGCTAGTTTACAGGCTGTGACTTATTTTCCAACCGGCTTAAACACATAATATATTTTTGACTAGAAAGTAATAGCAGTTTAGGCTTATAAAATATAATCTCTCTCTATAAACATGTATTTTTTACAGTACTAATAATATAAAATTTTCTTTAAAACATATAATTTCTCTTATTTAAAGCTATTGATTCCCCAAAAAGTAATACAAATTTCCCTTCGCCAGTTTTCCTCAAAACTCGTATAAGTTATCTATAATTTTCAATATGGTTATTGACTTAATTTCAAATAATTATTCAATGAGCTTGGCTCTCATCATCAGTCCCACGTTGGTACGGCATGTCTTTATGTCACGTTATTCTTTATATTTAAATAACGATTAGCCTCCTGCTTGGCATCAGTCGGTAAAGCATGAGATTTGATATAATTAGGTCGTGGTTTTCTAATAGTATTCAGTCTTAAAAAATCTTGATAGGCCTAGATATGGGCTTCTCCTATAACTCTTGTAATTCAATAAATAATAAATATATATAAATATGATACTTATACTATAGTGTTGAGGAATAAAAAATAAATTGCACACCATAAACGTTTCATACATATATTACACAAATAATGCAAAAAATAAATCGAGGCAAAAAATATATAAAGAGCGATAAAAAATATAATATAAAAATAGAACAATAATTGAAATCAGTAAAATATCACAGGCTAACTTTATATTCTAGATTTATGGCACGAATCATTACCATGTGCCTTTATCTAAAAATCATATGCATTCTTTTGCATGCAGCTGCGATATGCGCTTGCTAATACTTGTCGACTTGGACAATTCAATTAAAAATGTGTGCTTTAAGATCAGCTTGATAAATTAGCCACTAATAATCCAAATATATATATATTAAAATCTCTAGTACTTAGTAGATTTCTTTGTATCGAATATATATTTTTATCTCAGGGTGCAAGATTCGGCACCTGACGGAATAGGTAGAGCCATTCATCTAGTGAATTAGAGCTATAATAAATTATCGCAAATTGTATTGCAAAAATTAAATATCATATGCATATGTTTTAATAGCCTAGATTTTGTACTTCTTTGATTTAATAGAATTTCTGAAATATTGATCTATATTTTTCTTTCAATAAATACCTTTAATACTAATTTTACTTGCGCAAGTATTACTCTTATTAATTTCTTAATTTATAATAAAAACCCTTTCGGCGAGCTAGCTTTGATCATCAGATTAATTCGAAGCACTAGGGCGCCCATCACTAATTCAAATTTATCACTCACGTGTCGAAAATCTTCTTGTAAGCCGCCGATGTCGATCCAACTCCATGTGGTCCGGAAAATGGTAGCCGGAATCGTCTCCTCCAAGGGGTTATAAATTTATTTAAAAATGAAAATGACTTCTGCTTCACAATAGCATCACGAAGTCTTTTAAGAAATTTAATAATTTACTTTAACTTTAACTTTTACAAAATCATTATCAAGGTACTACGCTCTAAAATATTTGGGGTCCTCTTATGGTGGCATTTGGCTGGCGAGTGCTGGTTCTCCTTTCTCAAGTTTTACAGATCCTATTTCCGACTTTCAAATTAGCATAAAATTTAAATATCTTAGTCCTCCGCCATTTAGGTTCAAATAGATCTTACAAAAAATACCAAAATATTGCTTAGATTGTATGATTAATAATTTCTTTGCTTTCGAGCCATATCGATAACATAGACTATACAACAATTCAACATAGATTCCGAACATTTATAGAAATATATATAAATATTTTTGAATTGGCCTACAGTTGCCGCCTATTAACTGCCGTTTTACTATTGGTGCATGCAAATTTTATTCGGTATTCATGCGCCTGGTACCTCTTATTTCCTGAATACATTAAATTATTTTTATTTGGTTTTTTATTTATGCTCTTTACATGCTAGCTAATATTCTATACATTAATATTAATTCCATGCTACCTAATAATTAGCCACGTGATCAGGTGTTTTTTCACATTGCACACCATCTGATTGCAATAAAGCTCTGCCAAGGGGTTTTGGTCAGATTCTACGTTTCTCGGTTTGATCGATCTCTAGGTCACCGATCCGTGAATACATGTACATAACCTCAATCTTCAAATATTTTATATAATAATCTATTTATGAGCAATAAAATTCCTTCAAATCCTTTTTAGGTTTTTGTACCATTTAGCCAGAACAAGCTGATGCTATCTAATCTTAGTTATTATCTATTTGGCGATATTAGCCAGTTACTTTATTTTCAGACCTATTACTGTTTCTGTTAGGGCTTTTTATCTACCCAAATTTAATACTTTACA
>NW_024095327.1:5000-7884 GCF_014356525.2 Nilaparvata lugens
AAATTCATTGTTGTGACCAAGGGATATGACACACATTGACAGCTCATATGATAGCCTCATCCCCCCACCCCACATCGAGATTTCCCCCTACAGCAGTCACAATCCCGCCATTTTCATTTGTTAAATACTTCTGTTGAAATCCTGGGGGATTGACAAAGGATGGCCGAGAATGCTGAAATCGTCAGTGACTTGTATGGTGTATTGTAGCACACCATTGGTGCGGTTAGAAATGTTACAATCTCGGATTAATCCTACAACAAGCTTATGTGAGATTGGAAAACTCGGAATAACTGTGGTGGCCAGTAAAACATTGCTTTCATGGAATATTGACAAAAGTTTTTGGAGTTTGAATGTAGGAATATTACTGTTCGGTAGAAGTTATTCAGTTGTACAAAGTGAATGAAAGTGGGCTTTTTGTTTCATTGAATCAAGTGAATGGATTTATTGAAATGATCTGATGGAGAGAGAAAAATCGATGGAAGGAGGTGTCAGTTGATTGATTTTGTGAGTCCTGCACTATGAAAGTAGATAAATACTTATTATTGAACATTATAGAAATCATTATCATACACCTTGATATTCAATAAATAGACGGCTAGCAGTCTATTTTTGAAACTGCTAGTTGTTAATTCATGAAATAATATCGGGGCACCGAGCTTTGCTCGTTATTTATTTATTGACTTTTGATAAACCGAACACAATTCTTTAAAATGATTGGGGGTACTAAGAGGTACAGCACAAAACTGTTTTTTCCCGAATTTGATATATACACTATAAATAGTCCAGAAAGTAGGTTATGTTCCATACACTTGAATTCAGGTTCAATTCTCTATTCAAACATTCGAAAACAAAAAAATTACAATTAAATTATATTCAAACCAAATTGAATAACAAAATAACACTCACTAATCACTTGAAATTGTCAAATAATGATCAACTATGAAAATTATTATATATACTCTAGTTTAGGAGGATTATCTTGTCATGTCAACAAATCAGATTATGTGATCAAATCGATGAAAATTGTCTAGCTAGATGAAATTCTCGCTGATTGATTATTATTACACAGCTGGAAATAATTCTGTCTCTCTCCCACACAGGCACAGCATCTTCTGTTATCGAGAGACGACGAAATTACCATCTGTTTTCAAAGGATGAATTATCCTTCTAATGTCGTTCAGCAAGTTTCCCAAGAATGAGACCTAGTGCAATCGAATCTTATATCATAAAACTACTATGTTACAAATTTCGTGAAAATCGTTAGAGCAGTTTTCGAGATCCGTAAAACATAAATAACCAGATATAAAAATAGCCAGATATAAAAATAACCAGATATATACAGAAATGTGCTCGCTTAATATCATAGGATAAGCTAACTGCAATAGCGGTCCAAGCGGATAATTTGTGTAACTCAAAGTTTATAACCTCACTTTTGCTACCAAATATGACAAAACAAGATGGCTGCCGTTTAAACAGAATTAGCTAGAGTTAGCGGACTCAAACCTGCGCTATCTGCGCTATATGCTATATATATCTATTTGTAATAGGACCACCTTCATAGTTTATCTATTACCTATTTCATCCTCCCTCTATTGTATTTATTATGAACTTCAATTTGTTATGGTATACTTTCATGATAGTTTTATCCCACAGGATGCAAAAAACACTTTAGTTGCTAATGTGATAATAATCTAGTATAGTGTTGATGTCTCAATGTGTACAATATTATTTTCTTCAATATCTGTAATTGTGCGGAACTGTAAATAATTATTTATTTCTTAAGTTTCATTTAATTTTATAATGTATATTTTTGTAAATGTTACCATAGGCAACAGCCTTGTAACAATTATCAATAAATATCTTATCTTATCTTGTCTGTTTATTTTTACAACGTACTAATATAGCATTGAGTTAACACAGACTTAGCGAGTAGCTCAATTTAGCCAGTGCTAACTCCAACATTGTGAATACCCCTCATGTAGGGTTTGAACTCGGGATCTCTATGCTGCTATGCAAGCACCTATCCCTAGACCACGGATCACTCCATAACAACTCTGATGAATAATTCTACAACAACAAACAAAATCAAGGATGAGTAAATGATAAAACGGACGAGTGAGGACAGTGCCATTCTTGTAGAGCCTGACGAACTTGTTGGGGGGGTGATGGTGTGCAGATAGCTCTGCTTGCCGTTGTAGAAGTAGGTGTCCGGCTTCCAGATCTTTTCGAGCATTGTGATGCTGAGTGCCAGCGTGTCCTTGTAGCCGGCATAGGCCAGTCGCCGGTCCAGCCATGACTGCCGGAAGTAGCAGTCCATTGAATACGTCTAGAAATAGACAATAGAATGGTTGAATTGATTGATTGATTAGCTGCTTTCATCCAAAACCTAAATAGGAGGTAAATAGTAGATGAGACAAAATGAAAACAATGGAATAGGCTAATAGAAGAAACCAATAGAGTAGGTGAATAGAAAGAAACGAATTGAATAGATAAATAGGGGAGAGAAATGGGATAAAGAAAGAAAAGAGACTATAGAATATAAAAGCATGCAATATCTGGAAAAATACATTCCAGAAAATATAAGGATTTATATGGAATGCAGAAAGTTTGAAGTGAAACCACTGAAGTTGAAATACTTTGTAATTGCTTGCTTGCTGATGTTGTGGGGCTTGTGGCACTTGTGTGACACAGTTGGTCTATAGAGTCTTCAAACCAACTAACTGTTCGATGAGGTATTCTATAGCAGATAAAAGAATGAATCTACAGGGGAAAAATTGCAAATCATCAAGAATTCAATGTATCCTGTACTGACCATCTTGTTCCATAAACAATGTTGATTTACTTTGCTAGAGACCAATACAAGAAAGAGTAGAATGAGTAGAAG
>NW_024095328.1:0-7302 GCF_014356525.2 Nilaparvata lugens
AATTTTATTCAATTCAATTATTTAGAACTTCATAATCAATTAACATACCCTCTTATTTAATATTATTCTGAATCAACCAATTGAATTTGTCGACTTGTGAAAAATATATTCACTATCATTTGAATAAGACGCTTAAGCGGCCCTGCAAATTTAAATCTAAGCCTCGCAAAATGAGTGTTGCAGCCATAACTTGTGTTAAGAACCGGTTTTCCCCCTGCTTTGTAAGTTGAACTAAACACACTTTTTTTCCCCGGATTGTGGGTTGGAAGGTAACCACCATTTCTCCCGTTTGTGCAGTGAAAGTGTACACATATTTCTCCCAGTTTGTGCAGTGAAAGTGTACACACATTCTCCCCATTTTGTAGGTTCAATGCGTAATTTTTTTCAAGTTAACATAAAAAAAATGTCACAATTGTATTAAAAACTTATTAATATACCTTCTAAAACAAAAATTGAATCTCCAACATGTGTTGTAACATCTTAAATCTGGGTAGATGAAAAGCCCTAATAGAAATAGTAATAGGTCTAAAAATAAAGTAATTGGCTAATATCGCCAAGCAGATAATAATCAAGATAAGATAGCATCAGCTTGTTCTGGTAAATGGTACAAGAACTTAAAAAGGATTTGAAGAAAGTTTATTACTCATAAATATATTATTTATAAAATTTGAAGATTGAGGTTAGATAGAGGTATTCACAGATCGGGACCTAGAGATCGATCAAACGAAGAACGTAGAATCTGACCAAAACCCCTTGGCAGAGCTTTATTGCATTCAGACGGCGTGCAATGTGAGAAAACACCCGTCCACGTGGCTAATTATTAGTTAGCATGGAATTAATATTAATGTATATAATATTAACTAGCATGCAAAGAGCATAAATAAAAAACCAAATAAAAATAATTTAATGTATTCAGGAATAAGAGTTACCAGGCGCATGAATACCTAATAAAATTGCATGCACCAATAGTAAACGGCAGTTAATAGGCGGCAACTGTAGGCCGATTCAAAAATATTTAATATATTTATAATTTAGTATAGATTTCGTGTAAAAATTGTGTAATCTATGTTATCAATATGGCTCGAATGCAAAGAAATTATTAATCAATAATCTAAGCAATATTTTGGCATTCTTTGTAAGATCTATTTGAATTTAATGGCGGAGGATTGAGATATTTAAATTTTATGCTAATTTGAAAGTCGGAAAGAGAATCTGTAAAACTTGAGAAGGAAGAACCAGCACTCGCCAGCCAGATGCCAAGCAGGAGGCTAATCGTTATTTATATAAAGAATAACGTGACATAAATACATGTCGTGCCAACGTGGGACTGATGATGAGAGCCAAGCTCATTGAATAATTACTTGAAATTAGGTCAAAACCATAGTGAAAATTATAGATAACTTATACGAGTTGTGAGGAAAAATGCGAAGGAATATTTGTATTACTTTTGGGAACAAGAGCTTTAAATAGAGGAAATTATATGTTTTAAAGAAAATTTTATATTATTAGTACTGTGAAAAATTACATGTTTTAGAGAGAGATTATATTTTATAAGCCTAAACTGCTATTACTTTCTAGTCAAAAATATATTAGGTGTTTAAGCCAGTTGGAAAATAAGTCGCAGCCTGTAAACTAGCCAAGAATAAATCAACAAAACATGAGGGCGCTAGAGTATTGTAAAAAACTTAAGTATAAATACCTGGTTGTAAGAGTATCCAAACACTTTACACACACTGTTCACTGTAAGTCCCGGTTGTGTCTTTTTTTAAGCATTTTCGCTTATCATTTTATCACTGTTTAATTAGCATTTATCACATTTGACATAATGAATCACACTCCCGCAAACTCTGAAGTTTCATATATGTACGGCGGTTGCACAGATCCACTTTGTCGACTCCGAGCACATCAAACCCCACCACGGTAGATGCCAATACGCCACGAGAAAGGGAACCAGGAAGCGTCGGGTCGATAATTTTCGATCCACCAGGTCTGCAACCTCTATCCTCCACTCGAATCGACGCCGCTGACACACCATTGAATCAACGGATAGTAGAGATCAATTTTGAAGGGGGCGAGGAGCAGTCTGCAGACCCGCATCGCCGGAGGCCGAGTCACACCTGGGCAAACAGAGTATGTTTTCAACACAGAACTAGATCCGCTTCAAAAGGTAATAATGGAACAAACGAGTAGCACTTTCAACATTATGTTACAAAAAACAATGGATAGTATGATGCAGGAATTAAAAAGGAGATTGCTACAGTAAAGAGGAAAATAAACAGACAGTGGAACAGGGCATGAAAGAGACCACAGGCGCTATAAAATCAGTAGAACAACGGTTGGATAATATTGAAACTAAAGTAGAGTCATAGGAAGAGTTAAAAGCAATGATAACCCTACAAAAAGAAAGTCAAGATAAAGTTACGGCGGATTATCGGAAAGGTTAGATACGGTTACATGTGAACTCAATGAAAGGAGACAACTTAAATACACAAATCACTACACCTATTCAGGATATAACAAATAACATTAAGACCGATTGCCACCAAGAAATCCACAACAAATTACCGTTGCCAATCAAAACTTAACAACTACAGTTGACAAAAATATTAACAATATTAAGAAATACAAACAAACAGATTAATATGTCCACAAAAATGAACCAACTGCAAGGTAGCATCAATCAAAACACTGAAACCTGTAAAGCTTTAAATGGAACTCTACTAATTCAGAAATCCACTCTGACTCAACTAAATCAAGAAATAACGCAAATAAAATTACACATGATAGTCAATGGCAGATAACACAGGAAAAAATAATAGCATTGGAAAATCATATTCAACAACAACCTCAAGGAATTCAAACAGACAACCTCAACGTACATAGTATATTACAAGGACTAGGAAAATTTGATAACACTGATCGCCATTTGCAACCTCAACCATTCATTGATCAGATAAAATTAGTACAAACTCTTGCACCTACCTCTTGGAATTTTTGGCGTCTCCGTTTGACTAATTTATTGATTGGCGAACCCCTGATGTTTTTTTCGGAGTAGAGCCCATGAGTTTACATCATTGGATGAGTTTGTCGCTGTCTTCCTGGAACAGTATTGGAGCAGAAGTAAACAGTTGGACGTGCTAGCGGACATCATATCATGCGATTTCAACCCTAAATAGACGGTGCATGTACCACTTTCGTCACTGCCCTACAGTTTAAAAATTCTCAATTGAGCGAGCCATTAATGAATCGGCGTTAGCAAGCATTATTTTAAAGAAGCTACCGTATCAAGTTAGAATGGCACTCGCCACACAACCCATTACTGATTGCAAGCAGCTAATTAATCATTTATATGGCATACAGTCTGCAATGGCAATATCAACCACCGCTCAGACCAGAGATACGCATCAAATCAGCATAATTCAAAATTTAATCCACATAACAGCCAAAATTATGAACCGGTATCATATGATCGCTACCGATCTGCTCCCCAATTTGAACGCCGCTATGAGCACAGGCAAAATGGTAATTGGAATAAGGAAAAATTTCAATCGTACAACCAACCACTATGCCCAGCAGAGCAATCGTAGGAATCACTATGATGGCCGTGATCGATTAAACTCACATAATATAATACACAAAACAGTTACAACAGAAATTATAAACCACCACCTCAACAAGTATTACAAACTATACGCTAGCACATGCAATAGGATTGAACCAACAAAAACCCAGGACCCAGCACCCAATGACCCGCCATCAGATTACAGAAAACTACAGCTAATAAACCAGACTATATGATACCCCCAATATCCACCACAGAAAACCGCCGCCAACAATGCAATTAAAACCAGCCGCAACATCAACCCATATTAAGTATATTGTTTCCCGCCGAAGACCCATCACCGCCCAGAGAACACAAACAGCCGCCAGGTGGAGACCGCCACCGTACTACCTGTTTTGACCGCCACCATGCACCCGCGCACAGAATCCATGCACCCGCACCAATGGACACCACCGAAGGAGACAAAGGACCCAAAATTTTGACCAAGAGGCTGACACCAGAGAGGACGGCATGCAGGACCGGAGGAGCGACCACCGTAAGGCCCGGAGACGGAGGCGCCCGAGGACACCCGACCGGCATCAGGACGGAGAGGACGGCATTCGGGAGAGGAGCATGCATCGTAAGGCCCGGAGGCGAAAGAAACGGAGGAACCGCGCGCACCGATGGAAGCCGCATGCCCGCTTCAAGAGGCCAAGGAGGATTCCGGACCGGCACCAAGGAGGACAGGAAGAGATCGCCGACGTCATGCATCCGCGGCACATTCGCTTCAAGAGGGCAAACCAGCGATGTGACCGGAAAAATGGGCCAAAGAAATATAATAAAAATGGAACTGGTAACAAAGCAAATATGGATTCATGCATGGGCAAAAAGGAAATGGAAGATAGACTAATAAGAATGGAAAGTGGTTAATAAGAGTGAAAGAAATAAGGAATAATATCAATAAATGGGAGTACCGAGCTATATATGTGGAAAGATTATATTAAAGAACTAGGCCTAATTAGTGTTTTGATTTATGTATTGTGTGGATTACCATGGCTGTGATATTAGTAAAAGACTGTGTTGTGGATAGGACGAAAAATATTGTATTGTTGTTGTTAATGGATCTATTATTGATGATTGGAAATTTAATATTATAAGAATGTTTATTGTTACAAACCAATGATTATAATGAGCCGAAATTAAGAATACTAGATGAAAAATGAAGGAAGGATGAGTTAAAGTACAGATTGATTGGAAAAGAATGGATTAAAAGGAATTATCATAAATGAAGCTTGGAATTATCTAAAGGAATCACCAGATACCGGGTTTTATATTCATGAAGATAGTTAGTAATAGGACAGCCTCAACAAACACAACCGGACAGCAGATAACCGAACGGCCTACAGCAGTATAGCTACAAGCAAAAAGCCAAGATACGGGAAAACCACTCAATTCTACATGAAATATCATCGAATTTGAAATAAATATGATAAGAAGTCAAAGGAAAACAACACTCAAGCCAATTACTAACCTTCTTAATAAATTTAAATGGTATAGGACCTCGTGGCAACAATCCAATGTTTTAATTCCTTCCAGCCGTCAGAAGCCTGCAACAAGGAAAAGAACAATTTTTAAATATGTAATTAAATTATATCCTCAGATAAAAAAGGACCACAGCGGGATAATAAATTAAAATTTGT
Source organism: Nilaparvata lugens (assembly GCF_014356525.2). Lineage (NCBI taxonomy): Eukaryota > Metazoa > Arthropoda > Insecta > Hemiptera > Delphacidae > Nilaparvata > Nilaparvata lugens. The sequence continues at coordinate 5,242 of NW_024095328.1, forward strand.
TAATTACCTTTTAAGAGAAAAAATCGAGCAGTTAGGTTAGTTATGAAAGTCGATAGCAAATTCTGATGTAACATGAAACCACTATGAATTGTAGAACGCGAACAGCTGACCAAAGCCGCCCAAATCAAATGAATGTAATATCTGTTGAACATATGTTTTAAAAAGAAATACTGTACCCAAAGTTATTTATTATTGTATTTATTATATTTATTAATGTCGATATATTTATTTATATGTTTTATATTTTACTTTTAATTATGCCCCGTTTGTTACCTGAAAAGAGTTAAAGTGAATACAAGCTACCAAAAACCAAAAAGCCATTAGCAAAAGAAAGTATTGTACCTGATGTATAGAAAATTATTTATATTAAGACCTAAGAAATACTATAAGATATAAGCCCAGAAGTTTATGAATCGAAATTATTGTCTAAAAGGAATCATTTATGAGAATTATGAAATGTGTGTAGTTAAGTTGGCAGCCCTGCAAGCGGCGAATTCAAAAATTACTGTGTGTAAATGGTGTCAGGAGGAGTGCGTTAGAAGTTTATATTTATGATATTTTATGTGTGTTGAGGAGGAGAATTGGTTATTGTTTTTGATAAAGGTATAAAGGAATGCAGCAAATATGACTGCGAAATGTGATAGAAGTAGGAGAGTATAATTTATAAATAAAGTATAGTGTATCAGTGTATTTGAAGGGTGGGTTTTCATTAAAACATTGTGATTCTCAAATATTTTGAATTCAAACCCAGGGGCGGTGTAACATCTTAATCTGGGTAGAAAAGAGCCCTAATAGAAATAGTAATAGGTCTAAAAATAAAGTAATTGGCTAATATCGCCAAGCAGATAATAATCAAGATAAGATAGCATCAGCTTGTTCTGGCTAAATGGTACAGAACTTAAAGGATTTGAAGAAAGTTTATTACTCATAAATATATTATTTATAAAATATTGAAGATTGAGGTTAGATAGAGGTATTCACAGATCGGTGACCTAGAGATCGATCAAACCGAAGAACGTAGAATCTGACCAAAACCCCTTGGCAGAGCTTTATTGCATTCAGACGGCGTGCAATGTGAGAAAACACCCGTCCACGTGGCTAATTATAGTTAGCATGGAATTAATATTATGTATATAATATTACTAGCATGCAAAGAGCATAAATAAAAACCAAATAAAAATAATTTAATGTATTCAGGAAATAAGAGTTACCAGGCGCATGAATACCTAATAAAATTTGCATGCACCATAGTAAAACGGCAGTTAATAGGCGGCAACTGTAGGCCGATTCAAAAATATTTATATATATTTATATAATTGTAGTAGATTTCGTGTAAAAATTTGTGTAATCTATGTTATCAATATGGCTCGAATGCAAAGAATTATTAATCATATATCTAAGCAATATTTTGGCATTCTTTGTAAGATCTATTTGAATTTAATGGCGGAGGATGAGATATTTAATTTTATGCTATTTGAAAGTCGGAAAGAGAATCTGTAAAACTTGAGAAGGAAGAACAGCACTCACTCGCCAGCATATGCCAAGCAGGAGGCTAATCGTTATTTTATATAAGAATAACGTGACAGTGTAATCAGCCTCCCCGCATTGTATGTTCATTTCTCACCTCTCCGTATGTGGCCTTGTTCCAGTATGTGTGTGTGTGTGTGTGTGTGTGTGTGTGTATGTGTGTGTATGAGTGTATGTGCGTCTGTGTGCACGATATCTCATCTCCCAATTAACGGAATGACTTGAAATTTGGAACGTGAGGTCCTTACAATATAAGGATCCTATACGAACAATTTCGATCAAATGCAATCCAAGATGGCGGCTAAAATTGCAAAAATTTTGACAAAACAGGGGTTTTCGCGACTTTCTCGTAAACAGCTCCAACGATTTTGATCAAATTCATACCTAAAATAGTCATTGATAAGCTCTATCAAATGCCACAAGTCTTATATATGTAAAAATTCCAGGAGCTCAGCCTCATCTATGCAAAATTTGACTTGAAACAAAATTTGAAACAGAAATTTCAAAGTGGAAAAGATTGAGCATGAAAATCTC
>NW_024095329.1:0-7598 GCF_014356525.2 Nilaparvata lugens
TTATAACGTGGACCTCACTATAGATCGTGGAAGAAGATGCCTTGAGCAGCAAAACATTAAAGACTTTGAAGCGGGAAATCTATTTTAAAGAAGCAAGCGCTCTTAATTAGTTATCTAATGGAGGGTATATGATCAATGAAAAACAGATTCAGAATTGAACTTAGTCGATTCCAATAAGAGAAATATTCACCATACATAATTTATAAGAGAAACGGTTCATTGGGTACAATCAAAATAATTTCATTCCTTCTACAGATGAGGAATGAAAACAACTTTCATCTGTATCAATAGAAGTGTTTTGTGGAGAATAAAGCATGAGAATGCTTGACATGAGTATTTGTTGATCGCAGCAGCCGCTAGTGGAGTGGGTGGGTGGGGGAAAGCGCGATTCTAAAGAATCACAAGTTTTATCATTTCTCCGCGAAGAAATTCCCCGCGATTTGAAGGCATTTCCTAGCTGGCTGGGATAAACTTATTTGTCGAGAGCGAAATTTGTTACAATTCTTGTTTTTGCTTTCTGTTTTGACTTCATCGTTGGCGGAGAAAGCGCTTCTATTTCTATTTTTCACCCCATGCCAGTCGAGAAAAGTTGCCAGCAGTTCTTCCTTTTCGCAAAGTAATCTGCGGACATCATTCTCTTCGAAAGGAGGTGGAAATATTGAAGTGCTTGAACATGTACAATAGTTTTCAATTGGTTGTTGTTAGAAAGGAAATCATATCGATGTTGAAACATATGTGACCAGATGGAATTGAGATTGAATTAGAATTTGGAAAAATCTGGTGTGGCGCACTCACACAACTTTCCTTGCCGTTATGAAAATTGATAACCTGACGCTAGTGTACACGCGCATCTCAGTCTACTATCCAAAGATCTGCCAGCTGGTGACAGGACAATAACGCTGGAGACACACGAAGTCTGCTATCTCTTCATAGTGAATGATTTAATAGAATCAACAGTTGCCAACAGTTTGCATTATTGATAAACACATTTTCTCGAATTTCGAGCTTATTTCAATCTTAGGTGAAAATGTCACTGAACATAATTGTAGAGATTTTGATGCTCAATCTTTTCCACTTGAATTTTTTTGTTTAATTGTACTGAAGCCTGATAATTGGGAATCTAAAATCACACTTTGCATTGATGGGGCGGAGCTCCTGAATTTTTACAGATATGGGACTTGTGGCAGTTGATAGAGCTTATCGATGACTATTTAAGGTATAAATTGATCAAAATCGTTGGAGCCGTTTTCGAGAAAATCGTGACAAACCGTGTTTGTTTACAACATTTTCGCTATTTTAGCCGCCATCTTGCATTTGATCGAATTTGTGCGTGTCGGATCCTTATTAGGAAGGACCTTAAGTTCCAATTCAAGTCATTCCGTTAATTGGGAGATGAGATATCGTGTACACAGACGCACATACATCATACACATAACACACACACACACACACACCACACACACAAACACACACACACCACACACACACACACACACACACACAACACACACACACACACACCACACACACACACACACAAACACACACACACACACCACACAAACACACACACAAACACACACACACACACACACACACAACACAACACACAACACACACACACACACACACACACACACACACACACACCACACACACACACACACAACACACACACACACACACACCACACACACACACACACACACACCACACACACACAACACACACACACACACACAACACACACACCACACACACACACCACACACACACACAACACACCCACACACACACCACACACACACCAACACACACACACACACACACCACACACACACACACACCACACACACACACACCACACACACACACACACACACAACACACACACACACACAACCACACACACACACACACACACCACACACACACACACCACACACACAACCACACCACACACACACACACACAACACACATACAGACCAATACCAAAAAACCACTTTTTTGGACTCAGGGGACCTTGAAACGTATAGAAATTAGAAATTTGGGACCTTAATTTTTTCGGATAGCAATACTTTCCTTACCTATGGTAATTGGGCAAGGGAAGTAAAACTTGATGAAATATCTTCTTCTTCTTTTTCTTCTTCTTCTTCTTCTTACAATCAAGGATTAGGCTATAGCCTGTACCAACTCACTGCTAATTACGATTTGTTATGTATAAAAATGTTTTATTCAAATATCCTATTCTATGGTCAATATGAAATGAATATTATTGCCATCTTTTGCGTGGTCTGCCAACCTCTCTCTTGCCTACTGGCTGATAATTGAAAATTTTTATGAAAACCTCTCGGAAGGCATTCTTTTGACATGCTCCTTCCATTTATGCCGATACTGCGCCACTCTCTCATTCAGACTGAAGATATTTAACTCACTTATAATATCTTCATTCCTGATATGATCTCTTCTATCACACCCCTTGGTTCCGCGAAGAAATCTCATCTCGGCAGCCTGCACTCTACTCTCAGTGATTTGTTTCATCCACGATTCACTGTCGTAGAGGAGGATTGGAACTACCATTACTCTATAAAATTTCATAATGGTGTCTTTCCTAGCTTTTTTGCCCAATGCCTGTTGATACTTCCACAAATCATTTGGAACCCCCTATTAATAATAATAATAATATAATAAGAATAATAATAATAATAATAATAATAAACACAATTCGTCAAACAAATTACAAATGTTTTTATTGTTACATGTATAATACGAACTATATTCATCAGTCAAACTCAATAGTAAAGTGCGCTTACTTGACTTGGGTCCGTAAGCACTCTAAAGACCAACCATCTGGTTGTGAAGAAGCATACCAGCAGATATAATAATAACGCCTTTATTGGGAACTTCCCTATTTCTTTTCAGTATCCAATTCTTCTTTTCAATTATGTCTCATCCTAGATATGTGTATTCAGACACTTGTTCCAGCACTTTATTGTCAATCACAATTTTGATCAAATATTCAACTAATTTAACTTTAGGTTAAGGTTGCCTTATTTTTTCCCTCCCTATCATTTTGATGATGTACTTATTATAGGAATCAATCAAGAATCTTTGGAACTACTAAAATCCAACACATTTTACTTGTGATATCACATTAAAATTCAACAATACAATCTGTAGAGAGTAGAATTCACACACAAGAAATGGTTAATGGTTGGAAGTAAGATACTGAATTCTGATTCTATTCATATAAATATTCTTATTCTTTTTTTATTCATTTATACAATAAGTCATTATCAAATGATGGGGAGATGAAAAATAAGGTAACCTTGTGCTATTCCTCTCCCAAATTAGATAACACATAGTCCGAAATAGGTTGAGTTTGTAGTTCTTCAATTCACAAAATTTTCAGTCCTCAAGTATTATAAATAGATTTTAACGTTTTCCTACCTCTTTTCAGACTAAACTGTTTACGTTCTTCTTTGAAACCGGCAAGCATGTATGCCTACAGTGAAACGATATATTTGATAATTTCGGGATCGGGCCTCTTAAAAAACGATCGGCGAGCAGGACAAACAACAGGCCGAACTTCGTAAACATTGTAAACAAAGCTTCCACTGGACAACTCCCAGAGGAAGATTTTGAAATCAGAAATTTGAACGAGCTGGTCTGGGCACGGACCCCAGATCCGTCCGCTGAGATATGTACAGCAAAACAATTTCTGACGCTATCGTACATTGAAACGCCGTGTTTTAGTATAGGGTGGGGTCCGATAAAGGTCTGTTAGAGGGAAAGAGTGAGTGATATTGTTGCCAAATGCCCGCGGCTCTACAGTTAATTAATTGTCTCGCTGATCGTGTATGCACCCTACTATAGTCGTATTCTGAATTATTAACTCTTTTGAAATTGTGCGCTCGTGTGTATGTGTGTGATTTGCCAGTGTGGATCTATGAATAAATTATCGTCGAAATTAGAAAGTTTGTTGGACTTATTACAAAGTTTAAAACTGTTTTTCTGTATTAGGCATGGCTTATGTTTGCAGTGGAGTGACTCATGCCAGCTTTGAATCCATTACTCTATGAGCACCCTCAAGAAACATGCGCTGTCGGAGTGTGTATTCATCAACTCTCTCATCTCTAAACAATGCCCAGCTGATTGCAACCGGCTGCTTTTTCAGCAGAATGTCAGTTTGAAACTGGAGCGACATTCACATGTAAAGAACTGTGTTCACGTGCATTTCCAGTTTGATGGTATTCACTAGGTTCATGAAAGTTATTTATGGACCAAAATAGAAAAAGCATCCAATCTACAGCTATTACTGGATATATCAACATGGATTACCTAAATAATAACTTAATCTACCTAAAACATGAAAGTTATTTATGAACCAAAATAGGAAAAACAATATTCAATCTACAGCTACTACTGGATATATCAAATGGATTACCTAAATAATAACTTAATCTACCTAAAACATCTGAAAGTTATTTATGGACCAAAATAGGAAAAGCAATATTCAATCTACAGCTATTACTGGATATATCAACATGGGATAACCTAAAATAATACCTAATCTACTAAAAACAAAACATAAATTACCTAGACGAACAACAAGTGATACCTGAAACCCATTTTTTTAAATCATCAATATTCTTGTTATGCAACCAAATATGTGAATATTTCCTATTTTTGTGATTATAATGTAAAATTTTTCTTCTATGTTTGGTTTTAAAGCATCAAATTTAAAACCACCATTATTTATGAATATGTTTCGTTACTAACAGAATTATCTCATCCAAATATTAATCTATTGGACTCATCTAGTCCATCTTATATTTTGTTCTACTTATTTATTGTAGTTTACTGAGTTTGTCAAGATACGTTTTAGATGAATGATTTGCAATAATAGGAATTTATTATCAAATTCTGATAGAGTTGGATTATTGTCAATTTGAAACAACTTTTGGTCTGGCGAAGTTGGTTTGTGTTTAATGTTGATGAAATTAGGAAAACCTATGTGAAAACTGCAATGAGAGACAATGAATGTCTGGAGCCTAAAAACTACATGTAACATCATGAATAATGTGACATTTCCTAAAGAATCTAAATTGCTTGTTATTTGCAATAATTGAATTTGGCATTTAAAACAAAATGATCTTAAAATTAGAAAGAGCAAGGGAAGGCCCGTACTACATAGTGAAGAGGATAATAATTGTGACATGATTAAGAAAACTGAATGAAGTCAAACCAAAGGTTGTACCATTAATCATCTATCACCGTATCAAGGAAATCTGGATATTGGAGACCACATCCCTAAGAATCAACCTAACAGTATAGTACTATTATAACGGTTATTGATCATCATTTTCTCTGAAATTATAGAAATGGTAGAGGATTACCAGAAGTATTCAGATTACCTTTGCTTTCAAGTTATTCAGGTTAATCCCATAGTATGGGGATCCTTGAATAGATGTTAGGAAAACCTATGTGAAAACTGCAATGAGAGACAATGAATGTCTGGAGCCTAAAAACTGCATGTAACATCATGATAATGTGACATTTCCTTTCATAAGATGTGCTTTCTTTCAGCAGGTACGAGTTAGCAATTTCCTGTAGATAAGCGAAGCGCCATCATGGTGAGGCTGTATCACAGTTATCGCTGCAATACAGACCGGACGTGTTTTATAAAACGTTATGTATAATCTATTAGCTCTATGTTACATAAAGTTTAGAGTTACTGCTGCGACAGAAAGCGCCTAGGTGGCAAAACGCAAAAGTAAAGCTTGATACTAGACATAAAAGCACACAGCCGTCATATACGAGGCTACTGTACGCTTTTAAATCGTACTTTTTTCGAGGTGAGCAAAGCTTAGGTGCTAAAAACGGGGTCTACATCAGAATCCCGTATCTCCCTTTCATTGAAGGGGGCACCATGGGGAGCCCCATGTGGAGCTCACTAAAGAATGGCCTATTTAGGGCCACATAGGCGCAAGCGCGTGCGTGGTTATTTGACAGCAACAAGGGTTTAAAGAAAGTTTATTCGGAGATTCTGTGAGAGGAGAAAGGAGAAGGTATAGAGAAAGAACAGATGCGGACTGTGAGGGGTGAGGAAGAAAAGAGAGGAAGAATATTAGAAATGCTAGAGCAAAAAACCGTTGAATGTACAGCGAAAAGGCACCGCGATACGTTACCGTCCCATAAAGGCACACGTGAAACCACTTTTCTTGCGACTACTCTCTTTCCCCAAATCTTTCCGGCCGTTCTCTCCTACTTACTTGCTCTTAATGTTCAGTTTATCCAAGACAGAACGATATCGTTTGAAATATGGCGGCACTGAGAGCTTTGATACGGTAAGAAGTGGAAGACGTAATGTTCGTAATGTTTTCCTGGTCGAGCCTGCTGAAAACAAGCTTTTTTTTTTGAGATATGAGATTGGACGCAGCATTCACCCCCACCCTGCTCTCTCTCAGACATCCCCACAGAGCACCTAAGGCGCAATCTGGGTGCTGTACAGTGCGGCATTAAAGTTGCCAACTTTGTTATACTGGTTGGTTATTGTTATAGTCACACTTGGGTGGCACCCCAGGATCAGCGACACGTACTATACATAGAGTGTAAACAAACTTATCTATGGTTTTCAAGTTCCATTAAAAGTAATATGAGGCTAGTTGTTGGCTCCAATCGCCACATTCCCCACAGTTCGTCACGCCACTTTTCTGTTTTTCTATTTGATAAATCTGCGTTCCAACAAGAAATGAAAACAGTACTTGAGCTCTAATCGCTACAAAACTACTGCAGGCTCTGCTTTAAGGAGCCTAAACATGACAAATTTTCAATTTTTTCCCTTGTACTAATATGATTAATACTTTTATCAGGTTCCTATTACATTAGCGAGCAATTTCTGTATAATATTTATATATTGGTTATTTATATAGTTATTTATGTCCACAAATCTCGAAAACGGCTCAAAGATTTGATGAAATTTGCAATATAGTAGGTTTATGATATAACAATTCAATTGCACTAGGTCTCATCACTAGGAAAACTCGCTGAACGTATTAAAAGGATAATTCATCCTTGGAAAAACAGCTGAGACTTTCGTCGTCTGTGGATAATTGAAGTGAGTGAGCTTGTGGCGTCTGTGGAAATCAAAATATCTCATCCCCGAATTCATAGCTGACGTATAGCCAGCTGTAAAATATAAACACGACCTAAAATATGAAGAAGGGTTTGAAAGGTAAAATTATTCATAATTAATCAGTTTAATTAATCATAATTTACTGTTCCAAGTGATTAGTGAGTGTTATTTTGCCAATCAAAATTAGAACTTTTCTGTTTTCAAATATTTGGACTGAAAATTGGACTTGAATTCGGGGAAGTTTTGGGCTGTGCCTGTTGGTCCTTCCCCAATCAATTGAAAGAATTGTGTTCTATGTATCAATGAATAGATACTATGCTTTTATGCTTCTATGCTTTTGTACTCAAGAGCGAAGATCGGTGCCCCGATATTTTTTATTAAAGCAAGAAAAAAGTGGATAAATACAAGTTTGATTGAGTCGTTATTGCTCATCAATCTCCTATACTTAAGTATAGAGA
>NW_024095330.1:0-8263 GCF_014356525.2 Nilaparvata lugens
GTGATGATGCGTCCAACATAATTTTCCCATCCCGTACGTGCATAAGCCAGCTCTTTACTTTATATAATTATTATAGATATAGTTAACGGCTGCAAGAGATAAGACTGTGGAACAGAATAATGGTGAAACTATTGTGATGAATTTTTCAAATAGATCTCATGAGAAGAGAGAAAAATTGTGATTACCTTTTAAAATGAAAGAATTTTCTAAAGGAATAGTTAGCGACCGAGCGATAAAGCTTACTTATCAATAACTGTATATTAGATAAGAGTACCGTTCTGTAATGAATATTTTTCTAGGAAAATTATTCAATAAAATTATAATTATTTTGCGAATAAAGCACAAATTATTTATGAATCGCTCACCGATTTTGAGGTTACACTTGTTTACTATCGATCAGATGTTTTTTAAAACAGTTCGAACGCAGCTGACTGATTCAAAGCATTGTCAAATATCATACCGGTTCTCATGCAAGGTAAAATATCATTCCTAAAAAATTATAAAACTATCAATAAAGGATCAAGAATTTCAAAATAAAAAATAAAATGTATGTATTATTGTTGAAATTATTTATTATTTAAGAAATTGTATTATGTGTCAGGTCTTATTGTAACTAAATAGGTCATAGCATGAAATTCTATTATTGATAAAATGGCAGAAATTAATTATAATAATCTCAAACCTAATAAAAATTGTACAAGAATATTAATTTATTAATAATTTAATTCAACTGAACCACATGGTAATTAAATCTCTATGGCAGGTCTAAGCCAATCACAGTGCATAGAATAGCACCAAGACGGTGATCGTTTGAAAACAACACATGTTAATCTATTATCAGACACCACCCTGCCTTATCAGTTACACTAGCACGTGTACATTGTATGAGAGGAACTATGTCTAGAAGATTAAGCAGTTTTAAGAATTACATAAGTTAATTATTATTGTAATTAAAGGAATTGTATTCTACTGCTTGCCACTGACGTCATGTTTACGTCACAAGCGTTCTACCAATGGCAAATTTTTATGCAAATTATTACATTGAGATTCAGAGAAGCAAGGTCTAGCCTAAAAGCTTAGAGAAAAGAGCAGCACTTCCCTTTTGAAATCCTTACCGTGTAGATCTCTTTCATAGTTACCAAAGACCTATTGGTAAAGTTTCTTGTTCGATTTTTTAAATGTTCTATTTGTGAGCCGATATTTTAGGCCAATTTATTTGTTATTCGTAAATTTCTGTTTTCATCAATCGATAATTTTAAAAGCTTAAAGTAAACTATCCCTTAATTAATTCGGTGAAGGAGATATTTAAATTAAAATTCCCCACGTGCTGAAACCGAAGCCTGGATTGCCGCCGATCAAACGATTTTTTGATCTAAAGAAGAAAACCACGACGACCAAGGAATTTCACGTGAGTTATAAGTCATAAGGGGCCCCAATCTACGCTTCGAAAAATACTTCAGTGCAGAAAAACATAAATTTTTCTTCGTTAAATTATTGGCCACGCCGACAAGCGCTTTTAGTTATTAAGAGCCTAAAATTTATTCATATTAAATTTATAAGAATTTGTAGTTGATTAACTATCCTCCGCTGCCTGAACCACGACCCCGAACATTTTAAAAATATTTTCTATAATTCATTTTTCTCTATTTTTTCAAACTGTTAGATTTTATCAATTGTAAAATTCTGTTGAATCACGCATGGTATCATGCAAGCACAAGAAAATTTTTAACTATTCTGTTAATGCCAAATTATTATCAACCTGTGAATCAAATTCTGAACCTGCACTGTATGATTGCATATTTTATTGTAATATATTTCAGTTTTGTTAATTCGCTTTCTGAGTTCGATTATTTCTTAAGCCTGTCAATTGTTGTGTCTGATACGTTCTATATCATCAAGAACCGATCGAATACGATCATTGGAATAATTGAATCAAGCTGGATATTGGAACAGGTCTAAGTGGATGTAGCGAGTGGGGTCAGATCGAGATATTTATTCTTTGTCCTTACCTGCTCATACATCAGCTTTTATCTGTTACCTACCTCGACTTAGGAACGAATGCATCAATTGTACAGCAGAGGCAGCCATAGATCATATAAATTCCTACAATAGAGCTTAAAACCCGACAAGACTCTGTTCTCGAAGTATATTCTGAACGATATTTGGTTCAAATACCGTATTTTTAATCCTTCAGAACTTATTAGAGACGCAGTCCCGTAAATTATCTACATCGGGATTTTTGCTCGACCTGTATGATTTTGTATGCTCATTCTTCACAGGTAATAATTTTAAAGTATCCGTATTCAGTGTTTAGCGTCCGCTACACTACTTATAAAAATTTCATCATTATACAATCTGTCATTAGAAGAATCAAGGGTGAGCGAGCGTTTAGGCCTCCCGCGATTCCGACAATTGTATGAATCTTGTAGTGAATCAATCAGTCTGGTGTTCACTCAGCGTACTCACACGCCATTGCAAAATTTATAGCCGCTACACCATTGACTCAGTACAAGATTCACCCTACATGTGTTGTCCTATCCTTGGAGGTGAGAGTGACTCCCCCAGGAAGAGCTCCACATGATTTGGCGCCCAACGTGAGGCATTGAAGAGGTGGATAATCGACTACGAGGATTATTTAGTTGCTCAGTATACTATAGCGCTGACAACGGGAAAATTTTTTGAAAAATTTATGGTTGTGAATTTTTTCGAATTTAATATTGACTGTTCACTGTTATATAAAATAACAAGAAGTACCATACCCAATTTTTGAACAGAAAAGAAATTTATCGATTGATGAATTTTTTGGAGAAAAAATCGAACTCAGAATTTTATTATTGTGTTATTCGAAAATTGGTCATACTATAAGTCATAGGTATAAGAGATATCATAAGAAAGGTCATATTATTTGAAGAATATTAGGTCTATATTGAAACAATTTATAAATATTTACAGAAAAGAGGATTGAAGTTATTTATATTTTTAAATTTTTAAAACATAAAGAGGGAAGTAAAATTAAATCACGGATATATTGCAGAATAATTTAAGCAGAGTATCACTGCTTTTATATAAAATTTTGCAAAGAACACTAGCCTATATATAAATTGCGGCAAGAAATTATAAAAGTAAAATATTTATAATAATAATAATAATAAATTATAAGAGGCGTACCTTTGTCATCGCATTATCCATTTTGTATCCTGTATGTTATTGTCATTTTTATGTTAACGATATTGCTAATTTGATTCACTTCATCACGGAACATATTATCGAATCACACTTTCGTATTTCTTCATTGAACGAATTTTTCACACTATTTCAATTTCTGATCATTCACTTATAATCGTTTCACATAACCTCACATGTTTGCGGTCGTTTCAACACACTTGCATCTTTATATCATCCGATAAACTATGGAAGATCCACACCGCATCCTGGAGCCCACATCGGCGACTTCAAGACGGAAGATGTCGCGCGGGAAAACGCCCATGTACCACCGTTCCAGAGGTTCAGATGCCCACATCTAACGTCACAGAACCATTGCCGCCGGTTGAGGACCGCACACTCACCCTTTCCTTGCAAGAAGTGAGCCTCGACTGAAAGCATTCTACGATGCATATGAAGAAAACAGACGATCAAGGAAGACCCTACGCTCGTTATCACGCTGGGTGAGGACGCCATCCTGAAGCAATAAAAAATGCAGTTGAAGGAAACATACAAGCAAATGAAGAAATAATTGAAGACGTCCGACAGGTGCGGATAGCATATGAACAAGGTCTTGATCTTGAAGAACTGGAACAACAGTTGAAGGAAGCAGCAGAGGAAAGCAGGACGGTAACACAGCAAATTGAGGAGGAGTGTCAAACAATTAAAATCAATATTGGACCAGTGATCGAGCCCATGCATGCGAAAGCAGACACACTCGAAGGAGAGGTCATAAAACAGCAAGTGAACATGACACATATAAGGGAGACCAACCTACCGAGAATGTCAAGACTGAAGTTGCACCGCACGCCGCCGAACGCCGAGAGGACCTGACGACATCACCAGCCAAGCCGAGGACGTCATCCATGGCATAGAGGGACAGCCCGCATCACCGCCCGCAGATGCCAAGAGGAGCCGGACGACATCACCCGCCAAGCCGAGGACGTCATCCATCAGGTAGAGGGACAGCCCGCACCACCGCGCGCCGGACACCAGGAGTCCAAGGACGTTGCCCACCACGTTGAAGAGCAGCCCGGACCGCCGACCGCACGTATCTCCCATCCACCGAGGACAGCACCTGCAACAGAAAAACCCAGCACTCATGAAGATAGTTCGCCAAACAATAGAAAAACAAAAATCCACAACAAACCAAAATCACAACCAAAACTGAAAACCTATAAATCAAAACAACACACAAGTAAAATAGCAGCTCCACGGAAAAGAAAAATGGTCTCAAGGATAATTTATCTACACCGCCGTCATGTTAGGTTAAAATCGTACATCAAGCTTCCTACCAGCATGCAAGAAAAAAGGAAAGTAGTCTCAAGAAAGGCATACAACCATCGCAGTCATGTCCGGTTAAAATCAAACAGACTGTACACCGGCATGCAAAAAAGAAAAAGATTATCTGAAAGAACCCACAGACACCACCGGCATGTCAGGTTCAAGAATAGCAAACTGCATGTCACCGGCCGACCAAGAGGAAATGAATTTGTAGGAAATGATCTACACCACAGGCACATTCGTTTTAAGCCAAGTTTAATAAAACGGATAGTTGCAAATTGGAATTGGACCTGGAATGACATCAAATCAAATTTAGATGGGGGCTTGAGGAAGGAATAATGTTTTAATTAACTGGAAACTACGTTCGTGGATTATACGAATCATCAAATTTTTCATAGTCACAGCCTACCCACCGAATCATATCTTTGCAGACTAGCATCTTTCTACTGCTGCCTAATCAACAACATAACCTAACTTCGCCGCATCTCAGCTAATAAGGAAATATTATCAATATACTTTAAATGAAGAACTTATTATCAACTTTAAATCAAGAAATTAAAACTACGAAATAACTCCAAAAATTTACCAACCTAATCAAGCCATCCGCCTCATGTTACAATCATCACAGAAACAATCGCCTGGTATCATCTGCACAACTGAAAAATAGAAACAAGAATCATAGCATCCACAGAAAATAATTATAAATTAGAAATAACATGAAATTAGCAGTGAATAAGAGGAAAAAAAATAAACAAAGTTTATTTGAAAAAATATGTAAATCTAACCTCGAAATACAGAATCGATCAAGAAAATCTATTCAGAGTCAAAGCCTGTTCGATAATTTTCTTCGTCACACCAACCAATGTGTACGAAATCATAGAGTCAATGTATGGAATCAAAGCAATATCGTTATTCAATTATTGTAACCTATTATTTAATGTGAAATTATAAGCAAAAACGCAACCAAAAATATATATTTATATTAATTTGCACGAAATGCGCATGTTCTGTGTCATATAAATGTATCTCTAAAAAAGCTAAAAAGAAAATGAAATTCTTACCTTTAAATGTGAAATTTATTACTGTTGCATCAAAAGATCATGAATTGAAATTCAAATTGATAAATGTAAGACTTAATATTTGTAACCAACATTGATAAAAATCAAGAAAGCCATTTCAAGTGTAACCCTGTTTGTACGCAACGTACTAAGCGCAAATAAGAAATTGCTCGAGTCAAACGGTAGACGATTGTCAAGTCACCGAAGTAAAATCACACTCTCACCCAATTTATGTAAAAGCCAAACCAAAGAGTCGAAACCTGTAATAACTATGGAAAAATGAAGAAAGTCTATATTTGTTGCAAATACTGTTCAAATCTTAAGAAGTAATATGTGAAATTTTGTATATTTGTTATAGTTATGGGTATGCTCATAAGCCACCCGTGAATGGAAGTTGTGGAGTTGTTTTTAATGAAGGATCCTAAGAGA
The DNA here is from genome assembly GCF_014356525.2 of Nilaparvata lugens. Classification (NCBI taxonomy): domain Eukaryota; kingdom Metazoa; phylum Arthropoda; class Insecta; order Hemiptera; family Delphacidae; genus Nilaparvata; species Nilaparvata lugens. The sequence goes on from NW_024095330.1 coordinate 5,973, forward strand.
CCTCATTAATTATTGTATTTCGATTGTATCCAATGAAGGAACAATCAATTATTTATTTTCTCGTAGCCAAAAGTGCACGATATATTGTTTTTAGTGTTAAGTGTTGAGTTTTCGTAGAAGTAAGGAGATGAAATAGTGTATTCATCACAATATCGGATTTTTCAAATAGTCATTGTTTCGACTCGTCTCCCAATTACCTATTTAAAATATCCTGGGGGCTTTTGTGTGATGAATTTTTCAAATAGATCTCATGAGAAGAGAGAAAAATTGTGATTACCTTTTAAAATGAAAGAATTTTCTAAAGGAATAGTTAGCGACCGAGCGATAAAGCTTACTTATCAATAACTGTATATTAGATAAGAGTACCGTTCTGTAATGAATATTTTTCTAGGAAAATTATTCAATAAAATTATAATTATTTTGCGAATAAAGCACAAATTATTTATGAATCGCTCACCGATTTTGAGGTTACACTTGTTTACTATCGATCAGATGTTTTTTAAAACAGTTCGAACGCAGCTGACTGATTCAAAGCATTGTCAAATATCATACCGGTTCTCATGCAAGGTAAAATATCATTCCTAAAAATTATAAAACTATCAATAAAGGATCAAGAATTTCAAATAAAAAATAAAATGTATGTATTATTGTTGAAATTATTTATTATTTAAGAAATTGTATTATGTGTCAGGTCTTATTGTAACTAAATAGGTCATAGCATGAAATTCTATTATTGATAAAATGGCAGAAATTAATTATAATAATCTCAAACCTAATAAAAATTGTACAAGAATATTAATTTATTAATAATTTAATTCAACTGAACCACATGGTAATTAAATCTCTATGGCAGGTCTAAGCCAATCACAGTGCATAGAAATAGCACCAAGACGGTGATCGTTTGAAAACAACACATGTTAATCTATTATCAGACACCAACCCTGCCTTATCAGTTACACTAGCACGTGTACATTGTATGAGAGGAACTATGTCTAGAAGATTAAGCAGTTTTAAGAATTACATAAGTTAAATTATTATTGTAATTAAAGGAATTGTATTCTACTGCTTGCCACTGACGTCATGTTTACGTCACAAGCGTTCTACCAATGGCAAATTTTTATGCAAATTATTACATTGAGATTCAGAGAAGCAAGGTCTAGCCTAAAAGCTTAGAGAAAAGAGCAGCACTTCCCTTTTGAAATCCTTACCGTGTAGATCTCTTTCATAGTTACCAAAGACCTATTGGTAAAGTTTCTTGTTCGATTTTTTAAATGTTCTATTTGTGAGCCGATATTTTAGGCCAATTTATTTGTTATTCGTAATTTCTGTTTTCATCAATCGATAAATTTAAAAGCTTAAAGTAAACTATCCCTTAATTAATTCGGTGAAGGAGATATTTAATTAAAATTCCCCACGTGCTGAAACCGAAGCCTGGATTGCCGCCGATCAAACGATTTTTGATCTAAAGAAGAAAACCACGACGACCAAGGAATTTCACGTGAGTTATAAGTCATAAGGGGCCCCAATCTACGCTTCGAAAAATACTTCAGTGCAGAAAAACATAAATTTTTCTTCGTTAAATTATTGGCCACGCCGACAAGCGCTTTTAGTTATTAAGAGCCTAAAATTTATTCATATTTAATTTCTAAGAATTTGCAGTTGATTAACTATCCTCCGCTGCCTGAACCACGACCCCGAACATTTTAAAAATATTTTCTATAATTCATTTTTCTCTATTTTTTCAAACTGTTAGATTTTATCAATTGTAAAATTCTGTTGAATCACGCATGGTATCATGCAAGCACAAGAAAATTTTTAACTATTCTGTTAATGCCAAATTATTATCAACCTGTGAATCAAATTCTGAACCTGCACTGTATGATTGCATATTTTATTGTAATATATTTCAGTTTTGTTAATTCGCTTTCTGAGTTCGATTATTTCTTAAGCCTGTCAATTGTTGTGTCTGATACGTTCTATATCATCAAGAACCGATCGAATACGATCATTGGAATAATTGAATCAAGCTGGATATTGGAACAGGTCTAAGTGGATGTAGCGAGTGGGGTCAGATCGAGATATTTATTCTTTGTCCTTACCTGCTCATACATCAGCTTTTATCTGTTACCTACCTCGACTTAGGAGCGAATGCATCAATTGTACAGCAGAGGCAGCCATAGATCATATAAATTCCTACAATAGAGCTTAAAACCCGACAAGACTCTGTTCTCGAAGTATATTCTGAACGATATTTGGTTCAAATACCGTATTTTTAATCCTTCAGAACTTAT
>NW_024095331.1:0-8215 GCF_014356525.2 Nilaparvata lugens
GGGCGCAGATAGACTTGTCGAAAATAGTCGTCCGCAAAGAACCAAATGATTTGCTAATAACCGTGAAATAGTAAAATCGCTTTGAGCTTCACATTGTGATTCTTGGACCCAGCAACTTTTCGTTTTTTTTTACAAAAAATATTATTATTTTGGTCGTAGAAACAAAATTCAAATTTCAATGGACTCAGTGAGTAGCGTCATTATATAATATTTCAATAGAATCAAATAAGCAGGCAAACAAAGCTAGTGATCCTCCGAAAGGTGTGAAGAATGGGTTTCCGGTGACTAAACTCTACCAGTGTGAACGTCAGTACAGTATGCAGAAGCATATGCGCAATTACTATCACTCTCCTCTGAAAATAGAACGGGGCCTGTTTCATAAAAGTTACAAGTCCTGTAATACAGGAAAAGTTCCCGTATTAAGGTAAAATTTAGAAGTTTGTGTTTCATAAACAATTTTCCCTGTAAAACAATTTACAAGACATTTGCCTGTATTACAAGTAAATAATACAGGACTTTATCATAGTTGTGTTTCATAAAAGAAACTTCCTATATTACTGGACCTGTAAGATGTTGAATATTTTATCATTGTTTAGACAATCCTAAAACTTTTACAAGTTTAGGTAGGATCTGAAAAGCGACCTTTTGTTGAAAAGGCAACGTGTTGAAATGGATGAAGGTAGTAGTTCTAGTTCTGGTAAAGATGACTATGTTATTATTCGTAGGCCAAGAATTTCAAGGACAGAATTTCTTACAATATGATGCAGGAACTTATCATATTATGAACGCTTTAGATTAAGCTTTCCTCAAATAAGCGTTATTGAAATATTCAGAAAATGTACGTCCATATGTTTTATGTTTTTTATTAAACAAATTTAATGTCGTTAAATTAATTATTAACATTTGATAATTAACTTTTTGAAATATTACTACTCACATAACTGTTATAATAAGTTATTTTGAATGCAATTGTCAGAAATTAATAATGTGGATTTTCCACAAAACATCTTAAGTAGGTTGCACTTTGTTCAAATATTATATTAGGCTCGCTGGCCAATGAAAACATTAATCAAAATAAAGGAACTGTAATACGGTACAAGTGAATATTACAGGTGATTTTACAAGTGTAGAATTATTTTTATGAAACATATTTTACAGGATTGTAAATTTTAATTTATAAGTCCTGTAATACAGGCCCTGTATTACAAGGGTATTATGAAACAGGCCCAAGGTTCTATTTTCTGGCAAGATTTTTCTGTCACCGTGACAGTCTGAAGACTTACATTAAAAAGCACATGTCCATCTTTGTGGGAACTATCGGCCGACGAAAAAAATCAACAGTGTGAACCCAGCCTAATACGCGTATTTCAATTTTCATCAGCTCATGCTATCTGTATCTTACTGTTTCTGTACAAATACAGATATAAAAAGCGTAGCAAGCTTTTACAAAGCCTCATGCGCGTGTTTCATGGCGCGTAAGTCTGTACGCACGTTTTGATAACAGAAAGTATTGAATGAAAACAACTTGATATTAGCGAAACAAAATATGTATACGCACCTGAAGATGTATAAATTGCTGCATAACGAAATAAAATTGACGAATAAATTGTCTTCCTCATGTGAACAGTTTTATTCACAAAAACTTGACTTTCAATTCTAATGGCCTCATCATAGGTTGTGAATAATTCACAATGTATATTCGAAATAGGGTTAGTAAATGATGACAAAAATACTAAGGGAATAATTGACCGAGCGAAGTGAGGTCTAAGATTCAATCGACGGTTTGGCATTTTCTCTTAATGTTTAAATGTTTATATGTTGCGCATCACGGCGAAACGCGGTAATAGATTTTCATGAAATTGACAGGTATGTTCCTTTTAAATTGCACGACGACGTATATACAAGGTTTTGAAAATTTTGCAATTCAAGGATAATGTGAAAGGAAACAGAAGCCTCCTTCATACGCCAATATTACAGGAAAAATCTGGTGTGGTGCACTCACACAACTTTCCTTGCCGTTATGAAAATTGATCACCTGACGCTAGTGTCTCTCGCGCATCTCAAATCTACTATTCAAAGATATGAGACAGCTGGTGACAGGACAATAACGCTGGCGACACACGAGGTCTGCTATCTCTTCGTAGTGAATGATTTAATAGAACCAACAGTTGCCAACAGTTTGCAATTTATAATCACATTTTCTCGAATTTCAAGCTTATTTTCAATTTTAGGTGGAAATGTCACTGAACATTAATTTAGATATTTTTATGCTCAATCTTTTCCACTTGAAATTTTTGTTTCAATTGTATCTGAAGACTGATAATTGGGAATCCAAATTACAGTTGCATTGATGGGGCGGAGCTCCTGAAATTTTTACAGATATGGGACTTGTGGCAGTTGATAGAGCTTATAATGACTATTTATGTATAAATTAATCAAAATCGTTGGTGCCGTTTTCGAGAAAATCGCGAAAAACCCTGATTTTGACAACATTTTTGCCATTTTAGCCGCCATCTTGAATAGGATTTGTTCAAAATTGTTCGTGTCGGATCCTTATAGTGTAAGGACCTTAAGTTCCAAATTTCAAGTCATTCCGTAATTGGGAGATGAGATATCGTGTACCAGACGCACATACACTCATACATACACACACACACACACACACACACACACACACACACACACACACCACCATGCCCAAAAACCACTTTTTAGGACTCAGGGGACCTAGAAACGTATAGAAATTTAGAAATTGGGGTACCTTAATTTTTTTCGGAAAGCAATAATACTTTCCTTACCTATGGTAAAGGGCAAGGAAAGTAAAAATCAGTGTATAGAATTATTCATCATAAATCAGCTGACAAGTGATTACACAGATGTGTGGAAGCAGTCTATTGCTGTATAAGGTCTATAGTTCAATCAGGTACGTGGATGAAAATACTGCGTGAGGTCTACTGTTCACAGAACTACCAGTTATGATTTGATAGTATTTGACAGTATGCACGAGATGATTGAAATAATGATGAACGAGATGATAAAGTAATAAAGATAGTAAACGATAAAAATAATTCCAGCTCGTGATTGTGCTACAAAACAGATGAGACTTCAATTGTTTTTATGGTTACGCTTGTCTTCAACAATTACCAAATGGAGCACAATCCAGAGAGAAAACCAACAAATAAAGAGTTTTGCCAAGTTAGCAGACTGAAGAGAGCACCGCACACACGAGCAGAGGAAGAGGCAAGAGTGAGCAAGCACAACTATATTATTTCAGCGGGATAATGTTACTCCAAAACATAACAGTCCACTTACTTTCCTCAGGGAATAGACAACAGGGATGATTCACTGAGGAGGAGGTGGATGAGGAGGATGAGGAGGATGAGGAGGAGGAGAAGTAGGATGAGGATGAGGAGGAGGAAGAAGAGGAGGATGGAAAGGAGGAGGAGTGGGACGACGACGAGGAAGCTTCTTCCTTACAAGAATGTGATAGCGTCGAAGAAGAAGAGCTAACAAGAGAGAGAGAATGAGAAGATGCACAGGAAAGAAGGAGACAACAACACAGAATGAGTGCTGATTCTGTCGTGAAACTGAAAATATTTTCCTCAGCCACGATATAATATAGCAAGCGATATTTCTTTTCTAAGTTGAGTAAGATGAGATGGAAACAGTCGGATTCACTTTTCTAGATGTAAGCTGTGTTTGAAAATACTTCCAAGTTGCTGGAACTAGATTTCAGATCATCTCTTGCTGTTCTTCGTTATTTTAGTATTTTTTTATCAAGTTCCAGATTTACTTTTATGGATTCAGATAGTATTTTAATATGGTTGCTAGACCGTATGATGATCTTTTAAGTTGCTAGAGTTGTGCTTAGTTCATCTTTAGAGTATTGAATGGGACTAATGAAAAAAAAAATGGTCTCCCACATGGAAAATACTAAGGCTGGGCATACACCGGTTAGTCAAGACAAGACTAGTCACGTTTAGTCACAATACTTCACATAGTTGCTTATGGAGTCATGTCTAATTGCAATGACTAATCAGTGTGAGTTGCGTCACAAGCAGCTATGTGAAGTATTGTGATTAGTGACTAGTCTTGTCTTGACTAACCGGTGTAAGGCTGGTCACACACCGATTAGTCAAGACAAGACTAGTCACGTTTAGTCACAATACTTCACATAGTTGCTTATGAAAACATGTCTAATTGCAATGACTAATCAGTGTGAGTTGCGTCACAAGCAGCTATGTGAAGTATTGTGAATAGTGACTAGTCTTGACTTGACTAACCGATGTAAGGCTGGTCACACACCGATTAGTCAAGATAAGACTAGTCACGTTTAGTCACAATACTTCACATAGTTGCTTATGGAGTCATGTCTAATTGGAATGACTAATCATTGTGTTTTGGGTCATAAGCAACTATGTGAAGTATTGCGACTAAACGCGACTAGTCTTGTCTTGACTAATCGGTGTGTGACCAGCCTTACATCGGTTAGTCAAGACAAGACTAGTCACTAATCACAATACTTCACATAGCTACTTGTGACGCAATTCACACTGATCAGTCATTGCAATTATACATGTCTTCATAAGCAACTATGTGAAGTATTGTGACTAAACGTGTCTTGACTAACCGGTGTACGCCCGACCTAACACTAAACAACGAAGCTGTCTAAAGAGTTATAAAGCTGAACTTAGAAATTGGGCACATCATAAAACCTGAGAATCGCGAAACAAGGTACAAGGAAAGCAGTTACTTTTTGAAAAAAGTTGATTAGAGTTAATAATTCTAACAATAACCGGGCAGTAATTTTCAAATCAAATTTTGAAACTGTAACTGAAAAATTTAGAGACTCATAAACACTGAATTACACCACAAATATCCACCCTGTCATATAACAAAACAAAACTCTAATTTTTACAACTCAATCACACTATAGACAATCTTGCCAAAATGAAAAACTCATCCCCCAATCTAGTACCTAATTTAGGGTGAAATGAGCTACAAATTCCAAGTACTTTTGAGAAAACGTGCCAGTCTATCACTCTATGGACAATCTTGCTAAATTATATTAAAAACCAGAACCCCTAATTTTAAAAACAACTTTAACACACTATAGACAGCCTTACAAATTACGAAAATCACATCCCCAATCTAGTGATTTACGCTGAAACGAGCCACAAAATCTCAGATAGAAATGCAGAAATGCGCCAATCTCATCACCCCACAAGTGAGTGAGTTGCAATTCGAGCAGATGACTTCTGGCCACTTTTATGCAGAGTATGAAATAGTTTAGTGCACTTTACTGCCGCTAGGAGGTGCTCAGTTAACTGTCCACTTTTACGATGGCTTCTTTACTATCTTCTTCACATCCAACAAAGTGGAGTTGGATTTGCTGCTAGCAGGTGAAAGAGAGGGTGTGAGAGAGTGAGAAAAAGGGCTGAGAGAGAGTATGTGTGTGTGTGAGTGAGAGAGAAAGAGAGATGATGTGTCCTAGGGAATAATAAAAAAGCAGTGACTATAACCAGTGCATTACCGGGATTGTTCCACGTTCTAGTCATGTTATGTGATGATGTCTTCAACTAAACTATACTATACATGACTTCAAATTTATTTACTATACAGAATGTTTCAAATGTAATCCGCAAAGTGAATTGATTGTTTCCAAAAATACAGTTTCACATGAATCAATATGTAGTATAATATGTAATATATTCAATCCCTAAAATAATGAGTAATTAGAAACTTTCAAAGTTTGGTACGAAAAGCTTTGTTAAGACGTATCGCACACAACGGTGACAGTGAACAATGAGATATAATTCCCAGAGTTCTAATGTAATTTCAAAATTAATGATTTTATAAGGTAATGGACACTCCAGTCCTCCTCTATGGTAGTGAATCATGGGTTACTACGAAGCCACTTGAAAGTAGAGTGCAGGCAGCCGAGATGATTTTCTCCGAAGAGCCAGGGATGTGACAGAAGAGATCATTCAGGAATGAAGATATTAGAAAAGAATTGAATATCTGCAGCATGAATGAAAGAGTTACGGAGATCGGCATCATGGAGGGAGCATGTTCAAAGAATGTCAGCTGAAAGAATACCATTTAAAGTCTATAATTATCAGCCAGTAGGCAAAAGAGATGTTGGCAGACCACACAAGCGGTGGCAATAATAGGATTCGAATAATTGGCTAGATGTGAGTCGGAACAGGTTAAAGCCTAATCCTTGTTTGTAAGAAGAAGAAGAAGAAGAAGAAGAAGAAGAAGAAGAAAGAAGAAAGAAGAAGAAGAAAGAAGAAGAAGAAGAAGAAGAGAAGAAGAATGATTTGTGTAAAAATTTATTAGGACATGATCTACATAATATTTGGACGATTTGAGACAAAATTTAGAAATGGAAGAAGTGTTGGGCAATAGCCAGTTTTTTAAATAAAAAGACTAAAACTATGTCAAAAACCACAGATTTTATTGAATTCTGTTACATAAAAAGACTAAGTTTTAAATAAAAAGACCAATAAATTATCAAAAACTAAAGATTTATTTAATATGAATGATTACGACAATATGAACTTCTCAACTACACAAAAATCCTGTTTTTTTCTTAAAATCACTTCGCTTGTATATGGGATATATGGATATAAAAACTTTTAGTTCGACTATGGTCGAAACTAGTCGTTAAATAATCTAAAGTTTTAATAAAAGGATACTAAGAGTTTTTGTATTGATTTATCTGTTTTTTTCTTATCTGACTTGTAAAGTTTGCTCTATCCAATTGAGTCTTTGGACTATTCGCATTCAGCCTGGCCGAGCGTGTATGAGTAAGGTGCGTACAGACTTTCGTTCCGCTCCAAGACGAACGTCACTCCAGCAGAGCGATTGATGATCGACCGGCGAGCAACAATGGTTCGACCGGGGAACGCGAGAAGATCTACCATCTTCCGTAACGTTCATGATCGGTGCGAGTAGAGAGCGGAGGCGGAGCGATTGTTGTGCGATGGTGGTACGTGGGCGGTACGAGGGGGGAGCGTGCTCGGTGCGGTTGGAAGCACTAGTATGTGTACGCAGCTTAAGGCCTGTTTCACACACATCGATTTTTGGACGTCCGATTTTTTGTCATCCTTATAAATTCTACCAGATTAAACGAAACTCAACAAACATAGACTAATCTGTTTGACACCATCTGGTTAATCTAATAGAATTTATAAGCACGGCAAAAAATCGTACGTCCAGAAATCGATGTGTGTGTAACTGGCTGAATACCATTAGAACTTATGGAAATCATATTTTCACAGATCACTGTCGTGTGCGAATCCAGTTTTACTGTGATAAACATGGTAGAAAAATTAACTGAGAAATCCGATGGACCCGCTATACTCTGAATAAAATAAGTTGAGACTTGTGAAAAATGTCCACGTTGCCAGATTGTGCGGAACTTTGGAAATACAAAGATTTTAAATACTCATGCAAAAAAGTAAAAAATAAAAAATATGAAGAATTCAAAAATGTCAAAACTTATTTTGCTAAAATAAAAGTTGAAGAATATATTAACAAAGAATACACTATCAATAGAATAAATATGACTTTCATATATCTGAACGACGTTAGTCTCCTCATTCAAATCCGGATATATTTAAATTGACAACTCAGCATCGACTTTTCTTGTCAAATATTAGTATACTACTCTGCACTTCCCATGGAGCAAATGCTCACTGTTTAAAGTGTCACTATCTCCTCCACATACCATTCTCCAAAAAAAGTTACTCATCCTTCAAAAAAATATGTTCACCACACCGATTTTCGCGTTCAGCACACAACACACAACCACCTAACAGGAAGTGTAAGAACGCTTTGTATTGGTTGGTTGATATCTTCAGAATGCGGAAGTAAGGACGTTTAACACAGCCATTGACGGTAGCGGTCAACAATGCCTTCTTTATCATTCGAGTTGTGGGGGAGGGGGTTCAGAGGGTGCCCTTTAACGGCGCCATAAACCCACCCCCGCTTTGCCTATGCCTTGTCACATTACACTGGTAATTGTATCGTAAATCTTTCATCTCTTCACTTCTCTCTACACATCTCTCTCTCTCTCTACATAGCTTTCACATCTTCCTGCTCTTCTTCTTTCTCCTTTCTTTGTTTTCTTTCCTTCCAAGACATATTTCACTTCTTCAAATATATATGAAAATCTTCCACATTTAACCACACTTACTGATAGTCCCCT
>NW_024095332.1:0-8006 GCF_014356525.2 Nilaparvata lugens
AATACGATAACTCCATTCCTAATCAACCGATTGACTTGAAATTTCAAACTTAAGGTCCTTATACATTAGGATCCGACATTAAGAATTCAATAGAATTGAATCAAATGGTGGAGAAAATGGGGTGGATAATGACTAAAAAACCATGTTTTCACGATTTTCTTCAAATTTATACCTAGGTAGCTATTATGAGCCCTATCAACTGACATGATCTCATTTCTGAGAAAATTGCAGGAGCTCCGTAATATTCTTGAGAAATATGGCGGATAATCCACTAAAAAAAACATGTTTTTCACGGTTTTCTCGTAAATACTTTACCGATTTTCCTCAATTCATACCCTGAATAGTTATATACAGCTCTATTAACTAGCATGAGTCTCCCCCTGAGAAACTAAGAAAGGGTCCCACCCATCCTTAAGAAATTACTTTGTAACCTCCTTTTCGTGCTTGAGGTTGGTGTGTAGAGCATTTTAAATTCAAAAGAACACATGTCGATATTTTATTTGTAGAACAGCTGTTACGACAACTTCTAAAAAAATCCTCAAATTTCATAATAATTCAAACAAAGGAAAATTACCCTGGATACAATAACAATAGTATAATCGTAGTTTTAATGATTTAACCGCCAATCGGCATAATTTTATTCCCCTGAATTATAATCGTTTGAGAATGAGGCTTAGATCAGAGCAAGGAAAGTTGTGTGAGTGCGCCACACCACATTTTTTATTATTGACCGAGCAAGGGAGGTCTAAGATTCAAGTCGATGGTATTTCTCTTGATGTTTAATTTTATATATGTTGCGCATTACGGGGAAATGTGGTAATAGATTTCCATAAAATTTGACAGGTATGTTCCTTTTAAATTTCGCGTCGACGTATATACAAGTTTTGGAATTTTGCATTCCAAGGATAATATAAAACGAAAAAGGAGCCTCCTTCATAAGCCAATATTAGAGTAAAAGTCAGACTATAGAATTATTCATCATAAATCAGCTGACAAGTGATTACACAGATGTGTGGAGAAGCCAGACTATTACTGTATTTGTAGGCCTATAAGGTCTGTAGTTTCAATCAAAGACATTAAAGAGGTATGCATCTTTAAGCTGGATTTACACAAAAGTTATTAACAAAATGGTTATAACTTAATCCTTATAGATTCTATTAGATTGAACGGAAGTTGACAAACACATATGTTCATCATGTGTATGATGTTCAATCAATATATCTAAAAGGATTGGGTTATTAACATTTTTTTAATAAATTTGGTCTAATCGAAGCTTTAAGGTCTTTGGTTCCAATATTTTGATTTGCAGGTCATGGTATTATCATGCGTGCCATCAGTATCAATATTCATACATTCGAAAAAACTAATTTAATAGGTGATTAAAAATAAACAAATGAACTAAATAATGCTGGAGAAATATAAATTTTTGATTGTGAAAAATTACTTTCCATCAGATAGAAAGATTATCACGGAACTGGATGAATTATATCATATGGAATACAAAGTCAAACGTGAACTCAGTTTGTTAACATTTAAAACAAGTGACATCATCATGTACTTGTGGATGAGAATACTGCGTGAGGTCTACTGTTCATAGAACTACTAGTATAGAGATTATTGAATGGAACATGACAAACGTATTGTCCATTATATGTATTTTCTGCTATGTTCAATCTAATAGAATCTACAAGGATTATGTTATTAACAAAATGTTAATAATTGATCCTTATAGATTCTATTAGATTGAACATAACTTATCTACACATGATGTGATGTGTTTGTCAAGTTCCGTTGATAGAATATATAAGGATGGAGAAATAAACATTTTTGGTGATAACTTTGGTGTAAACTCACTTCATACCTACTTCACTGGTTAAAAATCTGTATATATAAAGCGAAATGGCACTCACTCACTGACTGACTGACTGACTCACTCACTCACAAGCAGAACTAAAAATCTACCGGACCAAAAACGTTCAAATTTGGTAGGTATGTTCAGTTGGCCCTTTAGAGGCGCACTAAGACATCTTTTGGCGATATTTTAACACTAAGGGCGGTTTTTGAGGGTTTAAAGTTCGTCTTTCAGCATGTATATTCTTCTTATTCCAATATCTTGAAATTAATTGAAATGTCCTACCATATGTTAATATAGAACTATAATCTAGAGAGTACCTCTTCGAAACAGTTGTTCTGGTAACTGAATTAAAAATTTTTTCAGGTTGGCATTAAGTTGAGTTGACTTTGTTAGGTTGGCACCAAGTTGAAAATAGAATTCATTTATCCAGGACCTACTAAATATCAATTTATCCAGTACCTCCTAAATACCTATTTAGGAGGTCCTGATTTATCGCGGAAAAATTGATTGGGTACTGCTACTTCAATCAGAGCTATTCCTGGGAATATTATATTTAGCCTCAGGCTCGCTTCGCTCACAATATCCGTTTAGCCAGACGTTTAGTCTGGACCCCCGACTGGATCGTCCTAACTATGATAAAAATATGACATAACATTTCAATTTGGTAGGTGTGTTCAGTTATTGGCCCTTTAGATGCGCAATAAGAAAGGTTTTGGATGGCAATCTACGTTTTTGAGCGTTTTCTCAGCTTTATCGAGAACAAATGAACAGAAAATGTTCAAAATTACTACAGAAGCTCAGCTGGGGTGCAATAATTTTGTGTTAGAAGGAATTTGAAATAACGCCAAGATACTCCCAAAATTAGCATTTTCTCAGCTTTTCTGCGTTTTCCTCACCTTTTCAATAATTGATGGAAATATATTTAAAACCAGTTTTTTGGACTCAGGGGACCTTGAAACGTATAGAATTTAGAAATTGGGGTACCTTATATTTTTTCGGAAAGCAATAGTTTCCTTACCTATGGTAATAGGGCAAGAAAGTAAAAATTCAGTACACAGGTTTAGCTGAGGTGGAAGAATTTTGTTTGCCAAAGATACGCCGATATAGTAACAGGTGTTTTTCGAGATCAAATTGACATAATACGTTCAAATTCGGTACAGAGGTTTCGCTGAGGTCTACATGCAGGCGAGCAAAGCGAGCCCGCTGATCTCATTTTTGGACGATCCAGTCGTGAGTTCAGGGGCGGAGCCCACTGGCTAGACGGATATGGCGAGCGAAGCGAGCCTGACGGCTAGTAGACTATTAAATATATTTGAAGTCACTGTAGATTTCAAGCTACAAATAGTGAATCGCTCCTTGAAATCGCATGATATTAAGTAGGTCAAGTGAATAAAGACAATGGACAAATAAATAATCAGACAATGGACTGAATAAAAATCTGATCTCAGTCATGAAAGCAAATTCTTGAATCAAATTATGAAAAATTTTCCTGATCAATTTGACATCAAATTGATCATTTTTATCAAGGAAATGATAATTATTATTAGATTAAATTTAATGGGATGAATGGAGTAACAGCTGTGTACAATCAGTGGCAAAATGGAGAGACGTTTTTCTACTATCTTTCTCTACTGCCATTATAACGTGGACATCATTATAGTGTTACGTCACTTGGTCCAGTTTATAGTTGCAAAAACGTCCACCTACAGCTCTGGATGTCGGTTTTCAAACTTCACAAACCGAGTTGTTTGTTGGCATCGAAGAATTTTAATGAGTAGATGAATGATAATTAGACAATGACGTGGTTGGACTGACGTGTTCTTATCCAATTCATCAAACTATTTTTTAAAGTGAGGACAGTATTTGTTCAGAGTCTTTGGTGGTAGGTCTGTTGTGTGTGGGACTATTGCAAGCCGCTTCAACCGACGACAATCTACATCGTATCAACAGAAAAATTGGTAAAAAGTTACACTTTTATCATGGAGAAACAATAGCATGAGTGGATATTCCATGGTATAGGGCGTTATGACGCAAATTTTACTGTTATCTCAAGCCAATAGTCCACATAGTTCTCTCCTGTGAAGCTGTATGACGCTGGTAGTCTCCATAGTGGGGGAGGATATTTTAATATTCTTTCCGAAGAATGGACATTGATATGTCCAAAGCTCCGCCAATTCATGTAGATGCATAACATATGATTATTATCTATAGTTATTATATTACAAATTGCTTTTTCATATCATATACAGTTCAATAATTATTTCTTAGTCTTATTATGTAAATTCATCTATAATTTTGCGTATTGTAAGCTATTGTATATAAGGTATAAGCCAGTATATATTGTAATCTACATAAATAAAGTACTCAAACCAAATCAATCAATATTGTGCCGTTCATACACACTTACCCTGTCAAAACAGTAAAAATCAACAATAATCGGCTTGAGATAACAGTAAAAGTTGCGACATAAACGCCCTATACCATGGGATATTACTTATGCTTTTGTTTCTCTACGGTTACACTTTCATTTTTCTTATACTTCACTCTTTTTATCAATCATACATCTATAGTAAGGTCCAAGCTATAATGGCAGTGCACAAATATAAGAGAAAATCTGGTGTGGCGCACTCACACAACTTCCTTGCCGTTATAAAAATTTATCACCTGACGCTAGTGTTCCCGCGCATCTTAAGTCTACTATTCAAAGATTTGAGCCAGCTGGTGACAGGGCAATAACGCTGGAGACAAACGAGGTCTGCTATCTCTTCATAGTGAATCATTTGATAGAATCAACAGTTTGCAATTGGATAATCACGTCATTTTCTCGAATTTCGAGCTTATTTTCAATTTTAGATGAAAATGTCAAAGACATTAATTGTAGAGATTTTCATGTTCAATCTTCTCCACTCAAATTTCTTGTTTGAATTGTATCTGAAGCCTGATAATTGAGAATCTAAAGTCAAACTTTGCATAGATGGGGCGGAGCTCCTGAAATTTATACAGATATGGGACTTGTGGTAGTTGATAGAGCTTATCAATGTCTATTCTAGGTATAAATTTGATCAAAATCGTTGGAGCCGTTTCCGAGAAAACCGCGAAAAACCCTGTTTAAGACAGCATTTTCTCCATTTTAGCCGCCATCTTGATTGCATTTGATAGAAATTGTTCATGTCGGATCCTTATATTGTGAAGACCTTAAGTTCCGAATTTCAAGTCATCCCGTTAATTGGGAGATGAGATATCGTGTACACAGACGCACATAAACTCATGCGCACACACAACACACACAACACACACACACACACACACACACACACACACACACACACACACCACACAACCACACACACACACACACACACACACCACACACCACACACACACACACACACCCACACACACACACACCACACACAACACACCACACACACACACACAACACACACACACAACACACACACACACACACACACACACACACACACACACACACACACACACACACACACCACACACCACACACACCACACACACACACCACCACACACACACCACACACACACACACACACACACACACACACACACACACACACACACACACACACACACACACCACACACACACACCCACACACACACACACACACACACACACACACACACAACACACACACACACACACCACACACACACACACACACACACACACACACACACACACACACACACACACACACACACACACACACCACACCACACACACACCACACAACACACACACACACACACACACACACACCACACACACACACACCCACACACACAACACACACACACACACACACACACACACACACACACACAACACACACATACAGACCGATACCCAAAACCACTTTTTTGGGACCTTGAAACGTATAGAAATTTAGAAATTGGGGTACCTCAATTTCTTCGGAAAGCAATACTTTCTTATCTATGGTAATAGGGCAAGGAAAGTAAAAACGTTGCCGAACCTCTGTCTTGTCAATGCCTTCTATAGACGGTAGCTGATACAGATTTATTGATGTAATATTAACTGCTCATTCTCGTTTCAAATAATCCATTATATTTCATTTAGCAAGGATTTTATTTTTCAATAATTTCATAGTAAGTTTTCAAAATTGAGATTATATATTTTAGTTGATTATCAATTCTACATGTTGAAAGACGATCTGGTGACAGAGCAAAGCGAGAAAGAAATAGCGCTATCCACTTTGTTGAATGATAGACAAGGAAAGTAGTATCATTGCTGATTAATACTACCATTATAACGTGAACCTCACTATACATTTCAACAGAAGAATAAAAAAATTGATAAGAAGTTATACTATGATTTCTCTCATACTTTAATCTTTCATCAATATTGATCATCTTTAGAATATTGAGAAGGGTGTGTGTTCGTTTGTTTGCATCAAAACTTGTCAAATTGTGGATTGCGTACCAGAAAAGTCACACAACTCTCCTTGCTCATTGAACTGTGAGCCTCATTCTCAAATGACAATAATTTAGGGGGAATAACATAATGACGATTGGCGGTAACATATGGAAACTACGATCAGACTACTGTATATGTATGTAGAGGCCTATTTTGTTTCCAGAGTTCTTTTTCCTTTGTGTAAATTGTGAAATTCGATGATTTTTTTCTAAAGTCGTCAAAACAGCTATTCTACAGATGAAATATCTAGACTATCTCTCCTACCTACCTAGCTCATGCACGACAAGGAGGTTACAAAGTCCATTTCTCTAGGATGGGTGGACCCCCCATTAGTTTCTCTGAAAGGAGACTCATGCCAGTTGATAGAGCTGATAAATAACTATACAGGGTATGAATTTGAAAAAAATTGGTCAAGTCTTTTTTGAGAAAATCGTGAAAAACATGGTTTTTAGTATTATCCACCATTTTTCTTGAGAATTTTACGGAGCTCCCACAATTTTCCCTAGAAATGAGACTAATGTCATTTGATAGGGCTTATGAATAGCTGTACCATATGAATTTGAAGAAAATCGAAAATTTGAAGAACCGTGGAAAAACACACATACACACACACACCAACACACACACACAACACACACACCACACACACCCACACACACACACCCACACCCACACCACCACACACACACAACACACACACCACACACCACACACACACACACACACACACACACACACACACACACACACACACACCACACCACACACACACACACACCCCCACACACAACACACACAACAACACACACACACACCACACCAACACACACACCACACACACACACACACACAACACACCACACACACACACACACACACCACACACACACACACACACACACACACACCCACACCACAACACACACACACACACACACACACACACACACACACACACACACACACACACCACACCCACACACACAACACACACACACACACACACCCACACACACACACACACACCAATACCCGAAAATTATGTATGTTCAGTTGGCCCTTTAGAGGCGCACTAAGAGATCTTTTGGCGATATTTTAACTCTAAGGTTGGTTTTTAAGGGTTTTCCTGTGGTGGTGGAAAAAGGAACATATTGTTGTGCAATAGGCCTAATGTTGATTAACACTTTGTAATGAATACATAGTAGTATGTAGAATAGCACGATCTATTCTACAACCTATTATAGCAACATTCAATTAGAGTTTTCTCAATATGGGGAAAGCACATTAAAAAAAGCGCCACCATTCCTTTTACAGCATAGTGTGGGGAAAATAACATCTCATACGAACAAATATGAAATGTAATTTTTTTTCATCTTCCTGTGTGGAGGAAAAAGGAACATATTGTTGTGCAATAGGCCTAATGTTGATTAACACTTTGTAATGAATAACTATAGTAGTATGTAGATTAGTCCGATCTATTCTACATCCTATTATAGCAACATTCAATTAGAGTTTTCTCAATATGGGGAAAGCACATTAAAAAAAGCGCCACCATTCCTTTTACAGCATAGTGTGGGGAAAATGACATCTCATACGTGAACAAATATGAAATGTAATTTTTTCATTCTTCCTGTGGTGGAGGAAAACAGGAACATAGTTTAATTTGTACCAAACGC
>NW_024095333.1:0-7422 GCF_014356525.2 Nilaparvata lugens
AAAAAGGAACATATTGTTGTGCAATAGGCCTAATGTTGATTAACACTTTGTAATGAATACATAGTAGTATGTAGAATAGCACGATCTATTCTACAACCTATTATAGCAACATTCAATTAGAGTTTTCTCAATATGGGGAAAGCACATTAAAAAAAGCGCCACCATTCCTTTTACAGCATAGTGTGGGGAAAATAACATCTCATACGAACAAATATGAAATGTAATTTTTTTTCATCTTCCTGTGTGGAGGAAAAAGGAACATATTGTTGTGCAATAGGCCTAATGTTGATTAACACTTTGTAATGAATAACTATAGTAGTATGTAGATTAGTCCGATCTATTCTACATCCTATTATAGCAACATTCAATTAGAGTTTTCTCAA
This sequence comes from Nilaparvata lugens, assembly GCF_014356525.2. Classification (NCBI taxonomy): domain Eukaryota; kingdom Metazoa; phylum Arthropoda; class Insecta; order Hemiptera; family Delphacidae; genus Nilaparvata; species Nilaparvata lugens. The sequence goes on from NW_024095333.1 coordinate 384, forward strand.
TATGGGGAAAGCACATTAAAAAAAGCGCCACCATTCCTTTTACAGCATAGTGTGGGGAAAATGACATCTCATACGTGAACAAATATGAAATGTAATTTTTTCATTCTTCCTGTGGTGGAGGAAAACAGGAACATAGTTTAATTTGTACCAAACGCTAGTAGTGTGGTTTGAGAGTTTAGCGCTAGTAGTGTAGTTTGAGAGTTTAAAGATTTTAAGATTTTAAATGTGGGGATATTTTATATGCAAATAAGGCAGGGTTAACTGGGGCAGTCAGTTAACACCTGCTACAACAAAGATGGCCGCCGCCGCTGGGGAACCGTTGGGACACCTGCTTCCTATTGGTTGGGGTGGGGGGAAGGGGGACGCCATTTTGAACACACCCATGCTGGGTAGGGAGATGGACACCTGCTACAATGGCCTCTTCCTATTGGTGGGGTGGTGTGGGCAACGACGCCATTTTGAACACGCCCCTTGCTTCCTATTGGCTGGGGGCGGGGACAAAATGGCCGACTGGGGCTGGGGGGCCGTACCAAAATGGCTGACTATGGCAGGGGGGGTGGAGGGGGAATGGCTGACTAGGGCAGGGGGGGTGGAGGGGGCGTGGCCACGCCCCTTGATTCCTATTGGCTGGGGGCGGGGCCAAAATGGCCGACTGGGGCTGGGGGGGTGGAGGGGGGAGGCCACACCCCTCGATTTCTATTGGTTAGGCAGCTCTCTCAAAACTCCACTACTAAGTTCTGTTCAATCTTATAGAATTTATAAGGACGGAAAAAATCGTACTACCAAAAATCGATGTGTGTGTAGCTAGCCAAACCTAATAGAGCCTAGGATTGAAATTGAAATTGATTTATTTTCTTCTTCTTTCACAAAATACAATATGGAATGTAAAGAAGGCTCCTCATATGGGCAAATGCCTGTGAGTGAGGAGCGAGCTCCAAATACATTATAGAATACAGAGTATTCTATACTTGTGAGAATGAAGACAAATCATTTAAGAGTAAAGATTCAGCTTTTAGAATTATTGATAAATACAAGTGAACACAAGTTAAACAAATCATTCTAAAATACCTATGAGTAGTATAATATAAATACAGTATCTCTCAAGTACGCAACTTACACTTTTCAGGCATCGACATAGATGGATGCCAACATGCACTCCGATCACACACACACAACACACACACACACACACACACACACACACACACACACCACACACACACACACACACACACACCACACACACACACACACACACACACACACACAACACACACACACACACACACCACACACACACACACACACACACACACACCACACCACACACACACACACACACACACACAACACACACACCACTGGAACAAGTAACAAACGGGGAGGTGAGAATGAACATACATTGCGGGGAGGCTGATTTACACACATTTACACACATGTTGGAGACTTAATTTTTGTTTTAGAAAGTATATTAATATGTGTTCAATACAGTTGTAACTTTTTTTCTGTTAACTTGAAAAAAAATTACGCATTAAACCTACAAAAAGGGAGAAATGTGTGTACACTTTCACTGAACAAACCGAGGAGAAATGTGTGTACACTTCCACTGCACAAAGCGGGAGAAATGGTGTGTACACTTCAAACCCACACTCCGGCGAGGAAGGTGTGTTTAGTTTACCTTACAAAGCGGGGACAAAACCGGTTCTTAACACAGTTCTGGCTGCAACACTTATTTCGATATTTACTATTCTATTTGATCATAGAATACAATATCGTATGGGTCTTCGAAAGCCAGTTACATGCACGTTGATTTTTGTACAATTGTTTTTTGCCATCCTTATGAATTCGAATAAGTGCAACTTGTCAACATCATCTGTTTGATCTAATAGAATTTTATAAGGACGGTAAAAAATCGATGTGTATGTAACTGGCTTTTACTAACACAGGCTTCACGAATTACAATACATAATAGGATAGTTGATACAATACATGGTTTTAATTCAGATTCATTCATTGATAGAAATAAAAGGAGATTCCGGTGTCGATAGCATCGAAGTCGCCAGGCTGGTCTGGATCATTTATGAATTTCTCAGTATGCAGTATCTACTCAGCAGCTCTTATACAAACACAAACATTAGTTTCGTTTTACTTGGAATAGTAAGACATTATTTCATTATGTCCATTATTACAATAGATCAATTCAGATCCAGTTAGCTGTTAGAGTAATATAATGTAATTACATTCTATACTCACTGTTCAGATCAGCACAATGTTATAGCCTACTGTATGCAGTGAGTATAGAATGTTACATTCTATACTCACTGACTGCATATTTATACTGTGTAATAGATTTTATTGATTGTTGCAAAGATTTTAAGTCAATGATTCAACAGGAAATCCATGGTAATATTCAACGATTTCAACCTAATGAATTAGATTGTTGTATGACAAAATTGAAATCCCGACAACGTAAATAATTCAGTGAAGTTAACTGTACAAGGTTACTTTTTCTCGTATTTTATTGAGTGATAATGGGAGATGATTTCTGATTCCATATTTGGATTCAACCTTTTGAAGTTTGAAACTTTCAAAGCTGGAATTTTTTTATTAAACTAGAACTTTTAGGGCCGGTTTCCGAGCTCAGGATTTAGCTAAGTCCCCAGACTATTGGCTTTCCAAAAGGTCAGCTTTTATAATAGAAGTCTTAGTTTTTTTTTTCTCATTTCTATAATTGGAAACGTTTTTTCTTGATGGAATTAGACATTCCTGAATAATTCAAAATAGCTGAAACTTTACACTATTTTCTCTTTATTTTATTTTGTGTTCAATTTTCTAGTTTTTCGAGATTTAATTCAAACGTGACTATGACAATGACTGCGACTACGCCCCGTCTTGGAAAACCAAATTTCTGACTCCAGCTGTTTAAAGTCTTGGACTCAGCTAAATCCCGAGCTCGGAACCGGCCCCTAATGTTTTAAAATGTTCATGTTTGAACTTTTCAAGAGTGTTTAAAAGCTTCTAAAAACCTTTACCTGTGAGGCAGAAGTATTATTATCTTAGTAGGTACATTTTTACTAAACATAACTTTATGATAATGTAAAAGCTATATTAAAAACTGCTGTAACTCCCTTGTTTTTGGGTATTTTCGAAAATGGGACTTACGCTTTAAAAAATTTGGGGTCGCTGAATCCAAATCCGAATACTTTGAGAAAAGTAATGAGTCATACTCTGAGCAAACGCGTCTGAAATTTGAGATCCCCTTGTGAAAGCCTTCGAGCTGCGAAATATGAAATGATCTGAAATATGATCTTCAGGAGACGGGATTCTGCCGTGTGAAACTAGCCTAAGAAAAACACGACGGCCTTGTTCACTCCCCCCACCATGACTTCTCAGTAGCTTGACCCTAACATTTACATGATCCTAGAAAGTAGTCTACACCTATGTTCACAGAATAATTCAGAATAATGTATCCTATTTGAAAGAGTGGATGCATGCAAAAAAACAACTTTCAAAGATCCATGTTCATCAAGCCTTCTGTTAACTGCAAGAGATATTCTGTATCTTTGTGAGTATCTTTGGGAGGCTCCTTTTCCTTTTATATTATCTTTGAAATGCAACATTTTGAAAAACTTCGTATATATGTCGACGCGCAATTTAAAAAGGACATACCTGTTAAATTTCATGGAAATATATTGCCGTATATCGCTGTGAATGCGCAACATATAAACATAAAGAGAAATGCACAGCCGTCGACATGAATCTTAGACCTCACTTCGCTCGGTCAATTATATACAGTGATGTCGGAGTAATGAGGGATTCCTTCTCTTTTCATATTATCCTTAAAATGCAAAATTTGAAAAAACCTTGTGTATTAATACATCGACGCCAGTTAAAAAGGAATATTTCTGCCAAATCTCATAGAATTCTATCAACACGTTACATACATACATACAGACAGACAGACAGACAGACAAAAGAAAATCCGAGTTAAAACATAGACCTCACTACAATAACTAAATTATTATAATGTAAAACTTTTGTGGGCTATTATTAATTATGCTAGGCTATTTTTGAGACTTGAATGCCAAGCTGAAGATTTTATTACTTTAGATTACATCAAACACTCAATGGAATTATCGAATGTGCATCCATTCACTAAGAGATTGGAAGTGAGCGAAAAATCTAACAAAATAAAAAATAGCAAAGGATAACATAATATTAACGAACATGACTAATTACAATAAAATATTGTGATGCGAAACTGTTGTAAATATTATCACATAAAAATTAAAAATAATTTTACATCTGCGTAGATTCTGTGAAACTGTGACCGCTCTCTTCTCTCTAGCCACTTACTTTTAACTTTAGCTTTTATCTTCTCCATTACCCTCTCCCACGTTGCTTCCACCCCCTCCTGAAATTTGCTGCTTGCCAGTTGTCCGCTGTTTCGGCAATTCAATATCAAACTCACTTAATATCCGTCTCCATTCAGAATACCAACCACACTTTTATCTTAAACAATGCCTTGCGATCAATGTTCGATATCGGTCGCCAGGTATCTCAAAAGAATTCAATACATATTTATATGAACGCTCAAAGTATACAACCACAAAATTTCCTTTCCTGTCACTAAGTATACTATATAATTTGGCGTATTACACGGTAGTCAAATATTTTCTTGACAAACAACCTCAGAAATTTTTCTAGTTCTTCTCTCTCCGCATATCCCCATACCTGCGCCGCATATGTTACAACTGCTTTACTTATCGAATCAAAAATTCCTCATTTCATTGACAGAGGTGCTTCATCTTCAAAGAGTCTTCGCCATACACTATTAATCCAAATCTGGCAGCTGTTATCTTACATTTAAATGTGCGGTTAGGCCAAGTCTTGATGAAAAAACAACTCGCAGGTATCTGTACTCATTCACTGTTTCAATAACTTCATTTCCATAGTACCACTTCTCTCTTTCTCCCAATCGTCCTCCTCTTCTGAAAACTACAATCTGGATTTAGCCATGTTCACTGTGAGATTCCACCTTATCAATATCCCTTTAACTTATTTATCATTGACTGCAGATGTCGAGGATTCTCAGACAACAATACCACGTCATCAGAAATAACAGCGAATTTATCAGCCTCTGCCCAACATAATATCCTCCACCAATAACATCACTCAATCATTCAAAAATAGTGTGAATAGCAACGGGGAGAATACGCATCCCTGTTTTAATCCATTTCTGGTTTCAAAGTATTCGTTAATATCTATGTCTTTGTCAAGAGTTTGATCTTCAACATTCCTCGCCGCATAATATGTGACTACCCCGCAAACTGATCCAAAACTCGTCTGAAGTGTTCAACCCAATCCTCAGCACTCACAGTTCCCGAAATCTTGAACTCTCTACACTTGAATTTCTTTATCAGAGCCCACAAATCACTGGAATCCTTGACTCTTCTGAATTGTTCTTTTATATCGCTGTAATACGCTTGCCTTTTACTCTTACATAGCAGTTTGTATTCCTTTACTACCTTGTAAAGTATTAAATCTGGGTAGATAAAAATCCTAACAGAAACAGTAATAGGTCTGAAAATGAAGTAACTGGCTAATATCGCCAATAGATAATAAATAAGATTAGATAGCATCAGCTTGTTCTGGCTAAATGGTACAAAAACCTAAAAAGGATTTGAAGGAATTTTATTGCTCATAAATAGATTATTATATAAAATATTTGAAGATTGAGGTTATGTACATGTATTCACGGATCGGTGACCTAGAGATCGATCAAACGAGAAACGTAGAATCTGACCAAAACCCCTTGGCAGAGCTTTATTGCAATCAGATGGTGTGCAATGTGAAAAAACACCTGATCACGTGGCTAATTATTAAGTAGCATGGAATTAATATTAATGTATAGAATATTAGCTAGCATGTAAGAGCATAAATAAAAACCAAATAAAAATAATTTAATGTATTCAGGAAATAAGAGGTACCAGGCGCATGAATACAATAAAATTTGCATGCACAATAGTAAAACGGCAGTTAATAGGCGGCAATTGTAGGCCATTCAAAAATATTTATATATTTCTATAAATGTTCGGAATCTATGTTGAATTGTTGTATAGTCTATGTTATCGATATGGCTCGAAAGCAAAGAAATATTAATCATACAATCTAAGCAATATTTTGGTATTTTTGTAAGATCTATTTGAACCTAAATGGCGGGACTAAGATATTCAAATTTTATGCTAATTGAAAGTCGGAAATAGGATCTGTAAAACTTGAGAAAGGAGAACCAGCACTCGCCAACCAAATGCCACCATAAGAGGATCCAAATATTTAGAGCGTAGTACCTTGATAATGATTTGTAAAAGTTAAAGTTAAATAAATTATAAATTTCTTAAAAGACTTCGTGATGCTATCGTGAAGCGGAAGTCATTTTCATTTTTTAATTAAATTTATAACCCCTTGGAGGAGACGATTCCGGCTACCATATTCCGGATCCGTGCGTACTCTGTGGTCACAGGACCGTTGGATTCAAAACTGCAGTCTGTGCTCGATTGAGAAAGGAGACTCAGTCTCCGAAAATTTCCCCCATTTCTAATGTAAGTTTTTTAGTGTTTTCAATCTATTTATATCGTGTCTCCTGTTTTAATTTATATATATATTTTTTTTTCAATGATTAAATAATAATTTTCATAATTGAGATTGAATATTTTGTCAAATACTTATATTTCTACATGGTTCAGAAACAATTTGGCAACGTTGCCGAGTTAGAAAAGGATGAAGCTATCGGCTTAGTCTAATGACAAACAAGGATAGCAACACCAATGTTGATCAGGACTTTATAACGTGGATCTCACTATAGAAAAGCACCTTGAAACTTGCACAGGTGTAAAGAAAAAAATATACAAATCATCATCAACGTGGAACAAGTGCTTCCCACATAAACAAAAATACACCTACATAATAAAGATATATAATAAATGATAATAAATTACTCAGCCTCATAAAATACAAAACCAAGTTGATGAACCCTTTA
>NW_024095334.1:0-8440 GCF_014356525.2 Nilaparvata lugens
TCAACACAAAGTTTTCTCTTCACATCAACATACAAAATGTAGTGTGTATAGGAACCAGACAGTCATTTTCAAGGAATTGTTTAGTTTCAGCAGAAAGGTCAATAGACTAATAATGGCAATTCAGGTAGGAAGAAGATAGAGTGGTGGACAGTCAATACAGGTTGAAACACATGAGGAGGGTAGACAGTCAATACAGGTTGAAACACATGTCGGAAATTGAATGCAAGTTACTGGAAATGTAGAATTCCAAAAATTCATTCGTAGAGCATGCAGGTAAACGACTGGACTTTCTCATCCTTGCTTCTGTCACACATTTCAATTGTTAGAACTCGCCATTTGTGAATGAAGGAACGGGAATGCTGGATTTCCCCATCCTCCCATCATTTGCTTTTGTCATACATTTCAATTTTGTAAAATGTGTGACATTTCACAAAATGTCACTATCTACGTTTTCGATGTTATGTTTTGTACCATATTCATTTAATACTGCGCCGAGATATATTATAAGATCCATAAGATCATGCCAGTTTTCTTGACAGAACAACCTCTCGATAACGAATACCTCTCTACAGCGAGGGATAATTGACTTCGTTATACAGAGGTTCTACTGATAGATAAAACACTCGAAATCAAATGCACGATCACTTGCAATTGGTGGAAACAAAAACAATTGGTGGAAAAAAACAATAGTTGCTGACACCAATGAAACTGAACCCGGTAGCGTCGTCATAGGTCACCGGTGACCATTCCATTCCATTCCATTACATTCATTTCAGTTTTGGGCAATTTGCACTCTAGATTTTCCGTGTGAAGACGGCTATATTTTGTGAACTGGAAAAAATACATAAAGTATGCTAGAATAATGTATTTTTTGATGAGGCTTACCTGAAATAGCAACTGACATTCTCCTCGTACAGCAGTCTTATATGGTTTTTCGGTACTTTTTTGCTGAACATTTCTGGAAAAAATTAGAAATGAATTAAAGCACATTCACGTTGTTTCTCATTTCATTATGTATTGATGAATAAACAAACCGTTTGTAGAAGAGGCAATAATATATCCACAACTTACTGCCAACCTATAAAATGCAGTACCTACACTGAATATTTTTTGCCACTACAATTCAGATTCATAAGTTTAAATAAATAAAAATATCCCCAGATTTGGCTCCATGACCCAGGAGAAGGATGTGATTGAGGAGATGGAGAAGGTGTTACGTTTCTTTCGGAAAAGATCTTCAGCTTGCAAGTGTGGGCACCAGACTTCCGCTTGTTTTTAAGAGATAGGAGTGATAGTAGATAGCAGCCACTGCTGCTTTACACTTTGAAGCAGCATCTCAAGTACTTGCATCGATGCATGAGACTGCTGAGGCTGACGATATCCAGCATTTGCTGAGGAAAATCATTGACAGAACAGAGAAGACAACAGCTGCATGTTATTTTTTTATTTATTTATTTATTTATATTTTTTACAGAGAAGCACTGATTGGGAGAGAAAAAACTAAGGATACTCCTTGTACTATTTCTTTCCCAAATTTAGATAACACTTTAAAAGTCCAAAATAGGGTTATGATTCACTTTACTGAAATTAGTCCATTTTCACTCGAAAACAACGAAAACTAAGATTTTAAATTTTGACGGTGAAAACAGAAAAAAATAACAAAAAAATCACACTCAAATAACCATTAATTGGAAATTTTTTGAGTAATTTTACAAAATGTAGAGTTTAGTTAGTTTAGTTGTTTTCGTCATATAACTACAGAATCAAGCAAAGCTTGGTAGTATATAGCACGTCAAAAGTATTGAGTACAATACTCAAAAAAAAGTAATTATGAAAGAGAAGAAGAAAATCAGAACATACAAAGGAGTTAAAAATATGCTTGCAAAAAAAAAATGCCTAAACGCGCCAACAGTTGAAGCTTTCATTTAAACTGTACGGAGATGCATCAATCAATTTAGATTTTATTGCATTCTTAAACCTTTTTGAACTCTCAATACATTTTATTTCAATAAGAAGAGAGTTATAAGCTCTTAGTCCGCTATAATGTAGCCCTTTCTCTAAGCTTGCTATTCTGTGTTGCGGTTACTGAAGATGAACTATTTGGTTTCTAGTATATGATGGATATGACTCTCTCTCAATATCTTCTAGTTTTCTTTGCCATAGTTGTAATTCCGAGGAAGTACAATGCAGGAACTGTTAAAATTCTAAGTCTTCTGAAAGAATTTTTACAAGAGGCTTACCTGAAATAGCAACTGACATTCTCCTCGTACAGCAGTCTTATATGGTTTTTCGGTATTTTTTGCTGAACATTTCTGGAAAAAATTAGAAATGAATAAAGCACATTCACGTTGTTTCTCATTTCATTATGTATTGATGAATAAACAAACCGTTTGTAGAAGAGGCAATAATATATCCACAACTTACTGCCAACCTATAAAATGCAGTACCTACACTGAATATTTTTTGCCACTACAATTCAGATTCATAAGTTTAAATAAATAAAAATATCCCCAGATTTGGGCTACATATCCCAGGAGAAGGATGGAAGATTGAGGAGATGGAGAAGGTGCAACGTTTCTTTCGGAAAAAGACCTTCAGCTTGCAAGTGTGGGCTCCAGACTTCCGCTTGTTTTTAGAGATAGGAGTGATAGTAGATAGCAGCCACTGCTGCTTTACACGTTGAAGCAGCATCTCAAGTACTTGCATCGATGCATGAGACTGCTGAGGCCTGACAGATATCCCAGCATATTGCTGAGGAAAATCATTGACAGAACAGAGAAGACAACAGCTGCATGTTTATTTTTTTATTTATTTTATTTATTTATATTATTTTTTTACAGAGAAGCACTGATTGGGAGAGAAAAAACTAAGGATACTCCTTGTACTATTTCTTTCCCAAATTTAGATAACACTTTAAAAGTCCAAAATAGGGTTATGATTTCACTTTACTGAAATTTAGTCCATTTTCACTCGAAAACAACGAAAACTAAGATTTTAAATTTTGACGGTTGAAAACAGAAAAAAATAACAAAAATATCACACTCAAATAACCATTAATTGGAAATTTTTTGAGTAATTTTACAAAATGTAGAGTTTAGTTAGTTTAGTTTGATTTTCGTCATATAACACTACAGAATCAAGCAAAGCTTGGTAGTATATGACACGTCAAAAGTATTGAGTACAATACTCAAAAAAAGTAATTATAAAAGAGAAAAAAGAGAAGAAAATCAGAGCATACAAAGGAGTTAAAAATATGCTTGCAAAAAAAATGCCTAAACGCCCAACAGTTGAAGCTTTCATTTAAACTGTACGGAGATGCATCAATCAATTTAGAATTATTGCTTTCTTAAACCTTTTTGAACTCTCAATACATTTTATTTCAATAAGAAGAGAGTTATAAGCTCTTAGTCCGCTATAATGTAGCCCTTCTCTAAGCTTGCTATTCTGTGTTGCGGTTACTGAAGATGAACTATTTGGTTTCTAGTATAATGGATATGACTCTCTCTTAATATCTTCTAGTTTTTCTTTGCCATAGTTGTAATTCCGAGGAAGTACAATGCAGGAACTGTTAAAATTCTAAGTCTTCTGAAAGAGTTTTTACAAGATTCATAAGGCTTAAGTTGTCGACAATTCTGAGGGCTTTTTTTGCTTTTTAAAGACAGAATTAAGATTATTTTTTCCACTCCCCCAAAACATTATGCTGTAATGAATTATCGACATTAAATAACTATGGAAGACATTAACAGTGTTTTTGTTCCAACTACATTCTTCAACACTTTCAACGAGAAGCAGACACTTGAGAGTTTGTTCAGAATGTGATCCACTTGAGACAGTTTCTGATTCTGACTCCCAAAAAGCAAACTTCAACCTGATCAATCTCATCCATCTTTTGGCAGATTGTGCCACTTAATTTACTGGTCAGCTAAAATACAATAATTAGTTTTGTTCATATTCAAACAAAGACCGTTAGCCTGAAACCAGATGTTCATGGATCTGCAAAGGGTGTATGGAGTTACTGCCACAGGCCTCTTGACGTGCGATATTCAGATGGTTCTCAACGAGGTCGATGCAGCTTGCTACAGTGCACCTTGTTATAACGTCATTTAAGGGACCATAAATTAATATCGCTTCTTCAGAGTGACTCTATAAAAGAGGTTTCAGAATCTTAATATCAAACTGAGGAAAAATTAAAAAACATCAACGTTTTTAGTTGAAACTATTCCATAGTACCTGAGACAAATGATTACTGTATCAGAGTACAATTAGATTATTTATTATTTATTTACAAAAAATACATACAGGTATGGGGACAACAGGCATCATAGCCCAAACTGTTCCCGATTCAACATCACAAGTTCTTCATAATTATCAAGAAAAGAAAAGTTAATGAAAAATTGAAAATGATTAAAAATAAGAAATAAACCAATAGGAATATTTTATTTATTATTTATTCATTTTCTTTACATACAAAGGCTCACAGAGATCCATAAAGAACCTTATTTACACAATTAAATGAAACAACAATTTAACTTATATACATTTGAAATATAGTTAATGAAGAAAAGCAAAAAGCATTTACACAGTTGAAATAATCAAATTAATTACATTCACATAAAGAAAAATGTGAAAAGAAAGAAGGTAAAACAATCCTTTCCAAAGATTCTAGAGGAAAATACAATTAAAAAAAAAAAACGATTTAAAGATTACAGGAAAGAAAATAATAACTAAAAAAAAGCTAAGTAAACAGAAAAAGAAAAGTCTTAAACTAGGAGAGTTCCAGCCAGAGTTTACAAAACAATTCATCTCAAAAACGAGCGTCTTATGATAGATTCAGTTCACAATGTTCTTATATTCATTGAATGAGTTCGAAAAAGGATGAATGTGTTCATTCAAGCTATTAAACAGTCGTAAGGTTTTATAAAGAAATGAGTGTAATGATGGTTTGTTCTAGCAAAGGGAATCTCGAACAATATATTCCTTCTAGGTCTTGCATATGGTACACTGAAATTAATTAGGCTGATAAAATATGGTAATGGACGTTATGATTTAAGATATTATATAACAACAGTAGGGCATTTAATGATCTCCGCACCTGCAATATAAGAATATTAAGAATATGAATAAAAATAAGTACTTATTTAACAAATAAGACAGAATATGATTATGAATATGAGAGTACAATAAAACAGAATTTCGTTCCACTCCAAAGAAACACAGTTAAGAGAAGAGAAGAGAAAAAAATCTGATTAGATTACTGATTAGATTACTGATAGATTACTGATACTTACGCTATCTTTTATCTATGATAGTACACTTTTTGCGAGGCCGCAATAACCAGTTACACTGTATAACCGATCTTGGAAAGTTGACTATTTATGACATTTAGGAGTAGAGCAGTTTTAGTCTATGCCTAACCTAACACATTTCATAGTTTAAAAACTTAGCCAAATATCAATCAGTTAACAGTTTAATAATAAATCAAAATTCAAATACATAATCTAATATTGTTTATAATTTACTCTATAATGTTAATACGGCTGTTCGGTTGCTCTACGGCTGTTGCACTTTTTAAATTACAAAAAAAGCTCTTAGAATTATTTGCCATGCACCACCGCTTGCAAGTTGTAAACCTCTCTTTCAAGGATTAGGTGTGTTGACTCAGTCAACACACCTAATCCTTGAAAGAGAGGTTTACAACTTGCAAGCGGTGGTGCATGGCAAATAATTCTAAGAGCTTTTTTTTGTAATTTAAAAAGTGTAACAGCCGTAGAGCAACCGAACAGCCGTATTAACATTATAGAGTAAATTATAAACAATATTAGATTATGTAATTTGAATTTTGATTTATTATTAAACTGTTAACTGATTGATATTTGGCTAAGTTTTTAAACTATGAAATGTGTTAGGTTAGGCATAGACTAAAACTGCTCTACTCCTAAATGTCATAAATAGTCAACTTTCCAAAGATCGGTTATACAGTGTAACTTGGTTATTGCGGCCTCGCAAACAAGTGTACTATCATAGATAAAAGATAGCGTAAGTATCAGTAATCTATCAGTAATCTAATCAGTAATCTAATCAGATTTTTTTCTCTTCTCTTCTCTTAACTGTGTTTCTTTGGAGTGGAACGAAATTCTGTTTTATTGTACTCTCATATTCATAAATCATATTCTGTCTTATTTGTTAAATTAGTACTTATTTTTATTCATATTCTTATATTGCAGGTGCGGAGATCATTAAATGCCCTATTGTTGTTATATAATATCTTAAATCATAACGTCCATTTACCATATTTTATCAGCCTAATTAATTTTAGTGTACCATATGCAAGACCTAGAAGGAATATATTGTTCGAGATTCCCTTTGCTAGAACAAACCATCATTACAACTCATTTCTTTATAAAACCTTACGACTGTTCAATAGCTTGAATGAACACATTGATCCTTTTTCGAACTCATTCAATGAATATAAGAAACATTGTGAACTGAATCTATCATAAGACGCTCGGTTTTGAGATGAATTGTTTTGTAAACTCTGGCTGGAACTCTCCTAGTTTAAGACTTTTCTTTTTCTGTTTACTTAGCTTTTTTTTAGTTATTATTTTCTTTAATGTAATCTTTAAATCGTTTTTTTTTTTATTGTATTCCTCTAGAATCTTTGGAAAGGATTGTTTTACCTTCTTTCTTTTCACATTTTTCTTTATGTGAATGTAATTATTTGATTATTTCAACTGTGTAAATGCTTTTTGCTTTCTTTTCTTCATTAACTATATTTCAAATGTATATAAGTTAAATTGTTGTTTCATTTAATTGTGTAAATAAGGTTCTTTATGGATCTCTGTGAGCCTTTGTATGTAAAGAAAATGAATAAATAAATAAATAAAATATTTCCTATTGGTTTATTTCTTATTTTTAATCATTTTCAATTTTTCATTAACTTTTCTTTTCTTGATAATTATGAAGAACTTTGTGATGTTGAATCGGGAACAGTTTTGGGCTATAATGCCCGTTGTTCCCATACCTGTATGTATTTTTTGTAAATAAATAAATAAATAATCTAATTGTACTCTGATACAGTAATCATTTGTCTCTGGTACTATGGAATAATTTCAACTAAAAACGTTGATGTTTTTTAATTTTTCCTCAGTTTGATATTAAGATTCTGAAACCTCTTTTATAGAGTCACTCTGATGAAGCGTTATTAATTTATGGTCCCTTAAATGACGTTATAAACAAGTTACACTGTTCTTTCACTTCGATGAATTGGATGGCATTGGCCTACTATACCTCAATGGACTCGCCAATGTTGCAGTCAATCTCGTCGATGAGGAAGAGTGTGTCGTCGGAGAAGTCGTGGTTGCGCGACTCCTGTCGCTCGACAAATGCCTCGATCACCTTGGACAGCTGGCAGGATCGCAGCAGCAGGAACTTGTGCAGACCGATGCGTACGGCGATCGACGCCAACGTCACGTTGTTCACCAGTGCAGAGCGCAGGTCCGTCAGCTCACCCGGTGTCAGATTGTCGCAGTACTCGTACATGTGTGTCGTCACCAGAAAATCTGCAACCATTCATTTACTATAGTGAGGTACACGTTATAATGGCAGTGAATGAATGAATCGATTTATATTCCAGACTAGCCGTCAGGCTCGCTTCGCTCGCCATATCCGTCTAGCCAGGGGGCTCCGCCCCCTGGACCCCCGACTGGATCGTCCAAGAATGAGATCAGCAAGCTCGCTTCGCTCGCCTGCATTTTTTCATTTGGGCATTTTCATCATATGTTAGGACAATCCAGTCGGGGGTCCAGACTAACGGCTGGCTAAACGGATATGGCGAGCGAAGCGAGCCTGACTGCTAGTGACATAATATTCTCAGGATTGAAGTAGCAGTGCCCAATCAATTTTTCCGCGATAAATGCATTATTTAAATCTTCAACTTGTGCCAACCTAACAAAGTCAACTCAACTTAATGCCAACCTGACAAAATTATTAATTTAGTTGCCAGTTAACAACTGTTTCGAAGAGGTACTCTATCTAGATTATAGTTCTATAGTAACATATGATATGGAAATTCAATTATAATTAAGAGATTGGGAGAAGAAGAATATACATGCTATAAGACGAACTTTAAACCCTTAAAAACAACCCTTAGAGTTAAAATATTGCCAAAAGATTTCTTAGTACGCCTCTAAAGGGCCAACTGAACATACCTACCAAATTTGAACGTTTTTGGTCCGGTATATTTTTAGTTATGCGAGTGAGTGAGTGAATGAGTGAGTCAGTCAGTCAGTCAGTGAGTGAGTGTCATTTCGCTTTTATATATATAGATATGAGTAATATCTCTACAGAACATCTGTACTAGTTACCCTAGCACAGAATTACATGTTATAACAAATATCCATTTTCCAGTTAGTTTTCATTTACAGATTCTAGTTCATATCAA
>NW_024095335.1:0-6033 GCF_014356525.2 Nilaparvata lugens
TCGATTCCAGAGTAGCTCTAAGGTTTCTCAGAACAAAAATTTGTCAAGTTTGTTTTTTAGGCATTGCAGATGAGGTCTCCATGTAAGGCCAGAGTCAATCACCACTCCTAGCACTCTCATATCACTCTCTGATTCTATATGTTGGTAATTTACTTCCAAGCTACCTACTTTTGTTGCCCGGGAAGGGCAATTTTTCTAATTTGAAAGAGGCACTCTCTTCTTCTGCATTGGACTTACTGTTGCTTTTCAGTAGGAATCTTAACTAATCAATAAGATTTTACTCATTTCCAAACATTCTTAATACTTCTAAAAATCACATTCATGTTGTAATCTAGCAAATATCAAGTGAATAACGTTTTGATTAATAAATGAAAGTGAATGATGAATTTTGTTGGATTGCAGACACTCCATTCCTCTACCCTGCAGAACCCAGATGGCATTGCTGTGGATTGGGTGGGGCGCAATCTGTATTGGTGCGATAAGGGACTAGACACCATTGAAGTGTCCAAACTAGATGGTCGATTCAGAAAAGTTCTGCTGAAAGAAGGTCTACAGGAGCCCAGAGCTATTGCTCTGGATCCTCATCAGGGGTAAGAAATCCTGTTCGTTTCCTAAACATTCAAAATGGTGTTGATATATTTATTCAAATCTCTATTTTTTTGGTAATTATAGTGTAATTTTTCTTTCTCATTTTTCACTTCTATCTTGAACACATTGAACTGTCATTCTCGGCGTAAGTAAAACATGTCATGAGAGCATTGACGGCTTGGATGATATATCCAAGCTAGTTGGGACCTTCCCGTAAGGGAATCCCAACCAACAAAAATTCATATGAATTTAGAATAGAATTAAATTTTCCTTCTCTGAAAACCTTATTTTTTATTTACTGCATTTGCCGCAAATAATCACTAAATATCGGGGCACGTTATTCATTTATTTATTGATAAACAGAATACAATTCTTCAAAATGATTGGGGAAAGACTAACAGGCACAGCCAAAAACTGTTTCTTCCCCGAATTTTGATTTGTATACTATAAATGGTCCAAAAAGTAGGTTATGTTCCATACACTTGAATTCAGGTCCAATTTTCAGTCCAAATATTTGAAAACAGAAAAGTTCTAATTTAGATTGAAACCAAATTGAATAAAATAACATTCACTAATCACTAAAAACTACTGTAAAATAATTATTAATTTTGAATATTATTATATACCATGTCATGTCAACAAATCAGATTATTTTGATCGAGTCTATTAAAATTTCTAGATTTATCGCGAGATACGGTAAGCTGATTGATTACACAGCTTGATTTACATGCATCTTCTGTTATCGACAGACGACGAAATTATCATCTGTTTTTCTAAGGAAATATTATCCTTTTCATGTCCTTCAGCAAGTTTTCCCAAGGATGAGACCTAGTGCAATCGAATTTTTATATCATTAACATATGTTCCAAATTTCGTGAAAATCGTTAGAGCCGTTTTTGAGATCCGTTGGACATAAATAACCAGATATGAAAATAACCAGATTAATAATAGTCCAGTCACTATGTACATTGGTGCATGCAATTCATATTGTAGTTCTGATTTTTTAATATATTATTTGGGTACATAAGAGAAGTCCAGAACCAATTTCTTCATGCAAAATTTCCTTGTGCTAGATACAGAGTGGCCCAAAAACCTCGTATTTTCGGCTCATTTTCCAGTTTTCAGCTATTCCTGCCAAATCTCGTAATCGGACAGAAAAATTTGCTCTCGCCTTTTTTCTAGATTATCAATTTCTGAATAAAATGAGATCATTCGGAACTCTCTATCTCTAATGTGTACTGAGTTATGATTTTTCAAAAATGAGTGAAATTTGAAGAAAAAATCAATTTTGATGAATTTTAGTTTTTGATCAACAATATCTTCCGATTGTTACCATTTAGATGTATAATTCAAAATCCCTCTGGGCGTATTTTCGTGCTCTACAATCTGAGATCAGGTAGAGCGCTCTATGCATCATAAGTCAAATTCGGTCGAAAAGTGAAAAATTTATTGTTGAGTGTACTTAAGCCCATATTCCAATACACAAAAAATGGCCAATTTCTATTGACCGAATTTGACTTATGATGCATGATTTTGGACCACCTTGACGAGCCGAGAAGAATGAAGTGTAGTACGATGAAATCTGAGGATTGTGTCAGAACCTTATGCTCTTGAACTCTGGAGCAAATGCTCACGTATTTTGAAGATTTTTCATCAGCTGATTCGCTTTTGTAGCCTTACTTTGTTAGTTTGTTTTATAGCTCACGGAAGCGCTAAATATGCAAGTAGGGGGCACCGCTTGTGTTTGCGTAGTCTGCTCTGTTTTCTATTTATGAATAGTTTTAGGTTAGTTGAGTTTAGAATTTTGAAATAAGTAGATGCTATTTACGGTTATGACCACCTTTTTTTTATGACTTTTCCCCCCCCTCTCCCCTCCCCCCGCACTCATCCTACCTTCCCCCCTCCCCCCGCACCCATCCTACCTTCCCCCGCACCTCTCCCGCACCTCTCCCGCCACCTCCACCGCCCCCTTAGAAGGAGAAGAGGCTCTCTCTTCTCTCTCTCTCTCTAGAAGAAGAGGAAGAAGAAGGAGAAGAAGAAGGAGAAGAAGAAGGAGAAGAAGAAGGAGAAGAAGAAGGAGAAGAAGAAGGAGAAGAAGAAGGAGAGGAAGATGATACTCTCTCTCTCTCTCTTGTCATGCTCTAGTTAGAAGGAGAGGAAGATGATACTCTCTCTCTCTCTCTTGTCTTGCTCTAGTTAATATAGTCATGGCTAATTACATTCAGTCATGCTCAATTACATTTAGTCATAGTCTATTTGATGATTAATAGTAGAGAGAGAGATATGTGTGTGAGAGAGAGGCAATCTACTGACAGATTTAAGTGAAATGAATATCTTACTCTCAGATTTAACTGAAACATGTTCTTGACAACGGGTTGTACACACAACGAACGTTATATTTTTAATGTTTCCAAATACACATGTATCTTTAAACTCTCTAGAGAGCGAACTATGATCTTTTACATTTTTTATCGGCAATGTCATATAAGCATTTCCAGAGATCATTAGAATTATTAACAATAGCTAATGATTCATCATTATTTGAACAACCATAATGGAAATGACCGGTTTCTAATGCATCCAATAATTCAAAAATTTCAGATAGAATTGGAAAGTGAAGATTTTCTGTTTTTGTTAATGCAAGATCACTCACCTCATCACCCGTTGAAAATTTAATATTCTTTGCAATTAGATCAAATTCATTGAATGAAATTGTCATCGAGAGACGAGATAGTTTCTTGAACTTTGAAAAGCTATAACAATCAACCATATTTTTCAGTTGAGTGTATGTACAGGTGAAACGCGATAAGAAACTACTTGTATCTGCACACTTATAGCATTGAGCTTCAACGCATGTGAGATCTTTTCAGCTCAACTAACAAAGCAATACTGAAGGATTAAACTTAGACATTGTAGGTACAATGAAAACAATCGAGTATACACTAGAAACTTATTTACACAATTCACTACAATTGTTCATCACTTCCTCTTCAATTTTTATTAGTTTACTAACAGACAGTTTATGAGGTCTGTAATAGCATAGATAATCATTTATATCGTTCAAATTCACTGTGTTTAAGAAAATGTCTTTTAGTTGTTTCACCAAATGATGATTTTCATGAGTTGAATGTTTAATTGCAATTTCACAGGCGTCATACCAATCAATACACTCTTCTAACCTCATTTCCAATTCACTATCAGCTTGTATCCACTTGCACGGGTCCATGATGAGCAAATGAAGAAACTATACATATGTCGGTACTAATATAGAGAAATTAAACGGTTCCTGTGCCTTCCCTCCAATGCAACATACACGAGCAGTATGATATTTCAATGCTTGCTTACAATAAACACATTGAATTTCTTCTCCGTTATAGAAAAAGCCATATCTTGCAAAGTTTTTCTTTTCTGTATTTGAATAGAATTGACATTTTTTCATGCTAAGCATTCTATTGTTTTCACACATGAAATTTGGAGATGAGTCCATATTTTTCATTATCAAAGTATTGTAATGAACCGCTGCGAATAACGCACATCGACCGTGCGGATTGCGATGATGAATTTCACAGGCATTATAACACCAAGAACTTGTAAAGTAGTTAAAATTTGGTTTCTCAATTTCATCCGGTAAACAACATACGTTTTTGTGTAACCTTCTAAGAAACTTAGCTTTCTCTGTACCTTTTGTGTAGATTTTATCATATCC
The DNA here is from genome assembly GCF_014356525.2 of Nilaparvata lugens. Taxonomy (NCBI): domain Eukaryota; kingdom Metazoa; phylum Arthropoda; class Insecta; order Hemiptera; family Delphacidae; genus Nilaparvata; species Nilaparvata lugens. The sequence goes on from NW_024095335.1 coordinate 4,295, forward strand.
TTCAAGATAAGATATCAATAATTCGTCTGTATAAATAAAAATACCATCTTCCCAGCGTATTTTGTGATAATTGTTCTCAGCCCATGTTACTTGCTTACGCAATTTAGCATTCAATTCCAACTTTGCAAATGGCGACTTGAAATGTAACACAACAAAGCTATTTAGCTGATCTACGATTCCGATTTCTTTCATGATAATTTGATTAGAAGTTCCCTTGAACCAATGCATGTCGACTGTTGCAAATTTTTTACAGGAGGATTCCTCCTCCTCTTGTGCTGTTTTGTCCTCCTCCTTTGTCCTCCTTTCTCCTCCTTCTCCTCCTCCTCCTCCTCCTCCTCCTCCATTCTCCTCCTGTGGTTTAGGTGTACTACATCTTGAGTGATAGTAGAAGAAGTCTTGTTCGCTGTCAAGATCACACTGCGTGTCAATAGATTGTGTTTTCTTCTCAGAATTATAACACATTATAGGCGTACTACATCTTGAGTCATAGTAGATGCTGTCTTCTTTATCAAGATCGCACTGTATCCCGATAGAGCGTGTTTTCTTCTCAGAATTAGAAGACATTCTAGATGTTAACCGATCAAAGCTAAAACCTCAAATGAGTAAAATTTGAAAAATGCAATACTTATATAGCTTGTACTCTATCGAGAAATTACTGAACTTCCTTCACCATGGAAGTAAGGGGAGTGTACTCCATGATACGATCACTGATTAAAATGCAATAAGCGGAAGTATTTGGAGGTACAGCTTCCTTAAATTCCATATCTATTCTAATATCTGTGGAGGATTTCAAATGAGAAGATTGATGTGAACAGTCAATTACAATCAGGGGTGTTTTAGTACAAAATGTGTCAAAATCAATCTCTGTTCCAAGCTCAGTATTGATACTATGGTTATAGTACGCCGAGGGAAAATCCAAAAACATACGGTACATCAATTCTTGTTTACCAAGGAGGTTTTCATAAGGAAAATAGTCAGAGTTCAAGTAGACCTTTGCATTTTGAAGATTACAACTATCAAATTCCGAGATTGATTTATTAATTTTATTCTTACGATCTGTTTGAAACGCTAAAACAACATACTTTGGTGTGTCGAGATGGGATGCGGTTTTTACTGCCCAAGAATGAACAGTGCTATTTTGTAAATTTGGTAATTCTGAAATCTCCCAATGACGAAAGCTCAGCTTCAGCGGTGTATCAGCATCGAGCAATCTCAAAAATTTCAACCTCACATGATCTTCTAAAGTAATATAGGGAATTCTCCATTGAAGCTTCGTTATTTTATATTAACGTTTGTTGCTTCTGTAGACTCGATGCAATTGAGATCTGTTGGCGATCTTAATAATACAAGTTCTTGTTTCAAGTTTAAAATTATTCTTTGAAAGTCTTCAAAAAATGGTAAAACTAATTTAAGAGGTACACAGAATGTAAACTTATTATCTTTCAGTGTATATCCTGCTCTGTCAAACCCAGCCAAGTGATATGTGTTCTTATCAAACATATTTTTCACTAGTATAGCTTTAATTGTTGATGTTAATCCAATTAGTCTTGATTTAGAAATTTGTTGTCCAGCCAATTCATATCGAATTTCATCAAAGAGATTTCCAATGAGGTTACTGGATAATATATACTTAGCTTCTATCGGAGCATCCCCAGCCTTCACAGCTGGTTTTGTACACTTCACCTCCCCCTCAATAAATATAAATGATTTGCATGGAAGGCTGTACTGATCCTTAGATC
>NW_024095336.1:0-9080 GCF_014356525.2 Nilaparvata lugens
AATACAAGAAATCTAATTAACTTTGGTATTGCTCATCAAACTGCTTTAAAGCAGTTAAACTTTAAAGCAGTTTAACCTACATAACTGCTTTAAAATAATAGTAAATAAATCTGTCATATATTATATAGAAACGTTCTCAATCATTTAAAACAGTCTGAAAATTACTGTATACACCTACAATCAACATTTGAGTAGATAATTTAGAAATAGGCAGGGATGCTGCAGAGCAACTGATTCAATCCGCCTTCTATTCAGAACTTAGTGAATTTGCCATTTATAATGATTAAGTATAGCCTTTAAGCTATGGAATTTCATTGTGTGCATTTATATTCTTGATTTGCTGATGAATGTTAGTTGATTCAATTGAAATAGTTTCAATTATATGTACAAAACATGAGAACATAATGTCAATCAACTTGTAAGAACTCACTCTCTACTCACAGACTCAAGTCTTTGTGGAGAGTATTCACTGTTAAATGTGTAAATGAATTTCATGAATTTGTATTATGTTTTGTGAATAAAAAGCTATTTGATTTGATTTGATTTGAGTTCCCATCTGGGTGCTGTAATAATGATAAAGAGGTAGCATATTTAGAATGTAAATTTTTTCAAGATGATAATGGTTAATGAAGCTCTGACAAGACATGAAATGAGTTATTTCAAGTTGTTCATCTGCCATTTGGAAAATAAATTCCATGATGTAGATTTTCAGTAACGAGATTTATGTTGTGCTGGAGTAATAAAAACAGTCCCAGGAGTTGCACTCCTCAATTATTGAAGGAGGAATACTTGAATGTTTATGAGGTGCTCGAAATTAACTTCTAGAGTGTTTATTGAATGAGGAACTACTTCAAAGGATAAGGATGATGTTATTAAACTCTTATTCATTTTCATAGAGCAGTTAGGGAAAGTGAAGAAGCTGCCTATGTTTTGATCTTCGTTTTATATTTTATGAATATCCATGTTCATCTGCATAAATTGAAAAAAAACAACGAATTAATCAAAATAATGTGTTCACCTGCGCTCAGGCTCATGACTCTGCAGTGTTCTCCTGTATTTTCATGGTTATATTATTGCTTAAGAAATGTTTTTCTTTTGTAATAATTTTGTTTTAAGAAGAAAGAAATTTGATTTGATTTGAAGGACAATTTGTTACAATGGTTGGAGTTGACATTTCAATTTAGTTACACAGTATAGTTTTCGGAACTCATGTGAAGATAGGAATAGAATTCATTTTTTCATGATCTGATGGATCGATATTCAAATATGAGAAGTGGAACCAGATAACATATTATAAGCAATTTTAGTCTTGGAATTGGCTCTCCAAAACGGTCTGGCAAAAGACAGTACTTGAATATAATAGGCTACATGTAATTTGTGAAAAACCTATTTTCTAATCGATATGCTCAAGACAGTTCCAAGACGATTGCTCTGCTAGAAAGCCTTCAGATATGAAATGATGAAGATTTTGATAGAAAATGAGAATTTATTATGAACTACAATCATTCTTCTCGATACTGGGTACGTGATCCAGCAAGAGCTGCCATCTGGTGACGATATTGGGAGTTAAATATGCTTGTGAAACTGTCGACTAATCAGAAGAGAGAGTAGGCGGAGTCTAGAAGGTGTCAGTGGGAGTGAGCATATTTCAGAACTCGCTCATGATTGGCTCTCTGTTTCCATCACCAAAGTTAGTTTTACGCTACAGTAGTTAGGATGATGATGACCAAAAGAAGAAGAAGAAGAAGAAGAAGAAGAAGAAGAAGAGAAGAAGAAGAAGAATAAGAAGAAGAAGAAGAAGAGAAGAAGAAGAAGAAGAAGAAGAAGAAGAGAAAAGAAGAAGAAGAAGAAGAAGAAGAGAAGAAGAAGAAGAGAAGAAGAAGAAGAAGAAGAGAAGAGAAGAAGAAGAAGAAGAGAGAAGAAAGAGAAGACGAAAAGAAGAAAGAAGAGAAGAAGAAGAAAAGAAGAAGAAGAAAGAGAAGAAAGAAGACGAAGAAGAAGAAGAAGAAGAAGAGAGAAAGAAAAAGAAGAAGAGAAGAAGAAGAAGAAGAGGAAGAAAAGAAGAAGAAGAAGAAGAAAAGAAGAAGGAAGAAGAAAGAAACGAAGAAGAAAAGAAGAAGAAGAAGGAGAAGAAGAGAAGGAGAAGAAGGAAAAGGAGAAGAAGAAGAAGAAGAAGAGAAGAAGAAGAAGAAGAAGAAAAAGAAGAGGAAGAAGAAGTGTAATTATAAGGAGATTAATACATTTTTAAGAGAAGGTGGAAAATAACACATAAATAATTAATGTACGAAGTCAGAATGGGAAAGACAGGGGAGATCTTTACATTTACAAGATTCGTGATCACAAAAAGTATGTCATTGATAGTGCTATTCACTCCAAACTGGCTGTATTAGTTGAATGGGAATGAGTGTAGTTAGTCGCAAGGAATGCTGACACTTTAAAGAGAGTCTCACGTTAGCCTAATTTACAAGATTCCGAAGCACGAATTCTTGAACATTATCGCTCGAAAAGGCATGATAATTGAGACTAATTCGGTCGAATTTTTGGCACCAAATAGCTTCATCAGCAACTTTCATCATTTAATTAGCGAGGAGTCTTCGTTCCTTCTTCCTTGTGAGATGCAATTGAACAGAAACTTCGCCAATAAAAGTCGGAATTGTAATTTATGGGCCAGACGTTCATGGATCTATGGTTTTATGGAGTAATTCATCCCAATCAGTTTTATAGGGGTCGCTTTGCTTGAAGAAGCGAATGGATTGCATTGCCTGGTTGAGGGATGATTTCTGTTATCTTAAGATGATGAAATAATTCTGTAAGATGGTTTTATCTCATTCATTTGGATTATTTATTTATTCATTTCATTGGCAATTACAGATCATAATTATAATAAATATAATATGATTGGGAGAAGACAACAGGTATTGGATTACATGAATATTCTCCCTGCATGGATAATTTGTCCGTGTGCTGGAAGGAGACACAAATTATCAGACAGAGCATAACACTAGAAATAAGAAAAAATGAAAAACCATTAATAATAATTAAATTTTAAAGAATAATAACAAAGTTTATTATAATGATAAATATTAAAACTAAAGATGGAAAAAAATCAGAGTTTCAGCTCGACGGCGTTTAAAGGGCTGAGTTGGGAGTAATAGCTTTATTAGCGTGCTATTGTGAAGCAGTGTGAGATTTCATAACCTTATCTTTTTGACAACATTAACATTTTATCAGAATTTTTGGAGAGAAATAGTACAGGCTCAGCCTAGTTTTTCCTCCAATGTCATAATTGTATTATGATTATAGTATTTTATACAATAAATGAATAAATAAATAAATGAATTGTGTGTGATATTTGAATGGTATTTTGTGTTTCGAAATAGAAATATTCATCTATATGGTGAGTGTAGAAGAGCCTCTGCAGTATCTGAGCCGATGAAGAGCAGCCACCTGCTCACTCTCCACCTTATGATAATAAGGAATTTGGAGCCTCCTCCACTCTTATTTGATAATATTATTCACTTTTCCATATTATTGATAATGATTTAATTCTCCATCTTATTTCTTCATTAACAATAGTACGAAACGTGGTACAGGAATAGGCTATTATAAGTCTCGTATATGACAGTCCGATAGAAATAGAAAGAGAAATAGAATCTCAGTACCCTTTTTGAATTATTTAGAGATAATTCTAAGAAATAAAAGTATTAGAGAAAATTCAAGAAGGGTACTGAGATTCTTATTTTTCTTCCTATTTCTATAAAAAGAAGCCCTATACAGAAAAGAGATAGACAGTCCAATAGTTTCAGTTGTTTTTGGGTGAAAAATAACTAAATTTCAGAAAAGTGGGATCATAACCTCATTTCGGCTTTTAAATTATTATCTGATTATGGGAGAGAAATAGTACAAGGAGTATCCTTTGTTTTTCTCTCCCATTCAGTGATTCTTGTAAGAATTTTAATAATGAAAAAAAAAAATTCTCCTCAAATACCCAATTTTCAATAATAAAAGTCTCAGAGGAGGTATGTTATGTAAATTTTCAACCCAAACATGATTTCTCTTCTCACATGACACAATAGAATGATATAACATATTCAAATGTTTCTAATAAGAATGGAAATCTTCCTATTCATATGAATCATGCAGGCTAATTTCACTCATTGTAGTAGTCAATAATATGATGGATTGGAATTGGAGGGTTATGGAACTTGGTTCTTGGCTTTTTGCTAGGAAAGCAGTGTTGATTATCCTTTCTGATACGGACGTAGAGATTTGTATATTTTTTCAATGGATTAATATGGTCTCAATTCATTTATGTACGTCTCTTTAGATCAAAAATAGCTAAGCGATATTGAACTCAGCCAAGTTGTCCAAGTACATATTATAAAGCCGTATTCAACCTACATGTGCCCAGCTAGCAGTCTGTCGGTAGAGCATGTGAAATTTGAATATTTTTTATATTTTAGCGCCTGCTGAAATAAAGATACCATAAGTTATGGTTCTTACCAGCTCTTTGAGGAGCTTATACCGCTATCAACTGCTGCAAACTGCTGCTGCTTTGTAAATCGGCAATCTTTTACCGCTGCATTGACTGACTCCACAATTATATATGATGAAGAAGTTGTAATACTGCTCCGACTTATACTATTACCCTGTATTTCAGTCAATTTGATTTCAGCGATTGGGTTGAACCATTTTCAAATAAATCTTGAGAAAGTATTATTTCTGAAGATTTAGTGATCGATACTGTATATCGCTGATTTATCCAACTTATTCGAAGAAGAATACAGTTTGTTGATAATTCTATTAATTTATCAATAATGATAATAAAAAATACTAGTACAAGATTGGTCATGCATGAAGACAGGATGAAAAATTAAAAGAACACCATTCACACGATAATATATAATCACAATGAAATCAACGAGCAAAAAATAATATATATGAACAATAGAAGCAAATACAATATGAGAAAATACACAAGAAAAATATCACAGTTGGCTCAATTAAAACTGCTGCTTAATAGCATCAACTAATAACTTTCATGATTTTTATTCAGCATACATTTTACAGATTTCTATAGCTCAATTATTCGACTCGCTTCTGCTCATTGAATTAGAATTTTATAATTCAATATTCCAATATATTAGAAACTTGAAATATAAATTTTCAGGGTATAAGTTCGGCTGTCAGTGGAAGTTATAAATAATTTATCTTATGAACTTTGAGCTTCTATAATTATTAATATGCTCATAATACTGATATTTAAATACATTAACTGAGCATATTTAATAATTTCAACTAGTAATATATAATTTAACATTCTAAATGTATTCTAAATAGGACTTTTCCCTTATTTATAGTACTTGCGCAATTATGTTTAAATCAAGCTTGATTTTTAAGTAAAACCTTCGACGAGCTAGCTTTGTGAAATTTCTATCAATTCGTTGGACTGAGGGCCCTCTCAAGAAATTATTCTATAACTCACGTGCGTAGATTTTTCACAAATTTAAAGATGTGGCATGGATTTGCCTCGTGTGTCCTATGCCTTTCTGGTGGGCTGCTGTCATCCTCTTCAATAGGAATATTTAAAATAATAACTCATGTCGTAGAGCGACTTCACTGAGTTAGGTTTATTACTCTTGTTGGAAGTTTTTTTAAGATTCGAACTTTGAAAATAAATAAAAATTAATTTTTATAAGGGAATCAGTTCATTGCTCTCTTGATGGTTGGCGTCTTGGTCGGTCTCTGGCAAGCAAGTGGGCAGTTGGTCTTCCCTTATTCTCTTTCGACAATACTTCCGATTCTAAATTTGCATAAAATATGAATATCTTCTCCTATTGGTGGATTTCTAATAATCCGCGATGACACAATTTAAAACTGTCAAGTAGTCCACAGTACGAGAGCATATTACTATATTAAACACGAATATTTCTATCCTTAACTTTCATTTTATTCTAATTACAGTCTTTCATGCATTCTACAACAATTACAAATTTTTATAATTTTAGTAAAGACCACGTGGAAATTTTGGATTAAATATTTTCTAGTCCTCGGCCTACGGCCTCGGACTTGAAAACTGATTTCGAGCTGGAAAAATCTCATTTTCTGCTCTAGGTGCGAAATATACTATTACGGCCCTAGGGCTGTAAAATAACCTTGAAGTCAGCTGATTCTGATTTGATGTGAATGCGTTTACAAAAATAGTTTATGAAACGGAATCAGTTTATGCTTCTAGAATTGAATAAAGTATTTTGCAATAAGATACTATCATTCTATTTGGATAAATGAAATACAAATAAGATATTATAAACTATTCAAATTCAATTTTCAAAGTATAATAGAATCTAACCTCAAAGTACTGCGTTTAGTCGTTTATCACGAAACCTGGTGGATAATTTTGGAACTACTTGGGCAATATCCATGGTGCTGAACGTTTTTACAAAAATAGTTTATGTAACGGAATCAGTTTATGCTTCTAGAATTGAATAAAGTATTCTGCAATACTATACTATCATTTTATTTGGATGAATGAAATACAGATAAGATATAAATATTATAAACTATTCAAATTCGATTTTCAGTGTAGGATAGAACTTCTAACCTGAACTTCCGAAGTCGATGACAACAAGCATTGTTGACGTTGACATTCAGATTGGCCAAATTTCAAGTGTGCTAAAACAGCTGATCAAAAACTGTTCATTATTTGTGTTCATTATTCAATAATTGAAACATTTATAATAATATCATCTTATTGTCATTTGAAAGAATAAAAAAGTATAAACTCAACCTCCCACATAATTGAACATAATCTTTGAGGTTATTTAGACAAATCAGAATAAAAAATAAAAATACTTGGACAATTTCCTGATATTCAGATTTGCTAGAGCTATGACCTTCCACTTCTGCTCTCGGAAGTGCTTAATAAACAATTATTCTCATATATATATATATTGTTCATTTTTGTGTGTGGCGAAAAATAGCGTTCGCACCATGGGCAAAAATGTTTCTCCGGCTCTCAATCTTTTCTAGTCCTCGGCCTACGGCCTCGGACTTGAAAACCGATTTCAAGCCGGAAAAGTCTCATTTTCGGCCCTAGGTGCGAAATATACTATTCCTCAAATCCCCAATTTTCAATAATAAAAGTCTTAGAGGATGTATGTTATGTAAATTTTCTATCCATACATGATTTCTCTTCTCACATGACACTATAGAATGATATAACATATTCAAATGTCTCTAATAAGAATGGAAATCTTTCTATTCATATGAATCATGCACGATAATTCTAATCATTGTTGTAGTCGAGAATATGATGGATTAGTGAGTTATGGAACTTGGTTCTTGGCTTCCTGCTAGGAAAACAATGTTGAAATTGTTTATCATCCTTTCTAATAGGGACGTAGAAATTCGTATAATTTTTCAATGGATTAATAATTATGGTCTCAATTCATTTATGTACGTCTCTTTAAATCAAAAATAGCTAAGCAATATTGAACTTAGTCAAGTTGTCCAAGTAGTTATCTAGTTGCAGAAATATAGAATAAATTATGCTGATTGGATTGTTATTTGCTAGGCAATATACTAATTAGCTAAGTTCAATCATTGAGAGAATATTATAGCATGAGAAAATACCAAGATACTCTATAATATGGGGTGTTCATGTTCCAAATTTCACTTTCAACTCAAGCCTATTGTCTTAGTAGTTATTTTTCGTAAAGCTATGTGACGCTGGAATTTGACAAGGATCCAATATTTTACACTTTGTCAAATCCACGAGAATCAGCTGGCTTGGACATGTATAGAGAATGAGCGACAATGGAATACAGAAACAGATGCTTGAAGGCAGGATGCTGGGCACAAGGAAGAGAGGTAGACCCAGGGACGATGGCTGGAAGATGTTGAGAACGTCTTATGTCCTCAATGACCCTCAATGTTAGTGAGAGGCTGGAGATGAAAAGCGTGGTGCGAGATGAATGGAGGCAAATAGTCTAGAAAGCCAAGGTCCACACAGGACTGTAGTGCTCAGAGGAGAAGAAGATGTGACGCTGGTAGTCTCTCATAATGTGTCGTTATTGCACTCTCACTCGACCAAAAGAGTAATAATAGACAGTAGTCGACTGTAATCGGCTTGAGTTAACAAAAGTTATCGGCTTCAAATTTTTAACATGAACAACCTATACCAAGGGAAAACTACTCATGCTAACCACTTTTCTCTGTAGTTAATTTTGTTATCGATGGAAACAGCCCAATATACTCATACAAAGTGGGTGAGAAGTCCGAGAACGGCTTGATATCTCATACAAAATAGGTAATTTAACTGTGGGTGTGATTGGGGATCCCACTCGAATTAAAAATACTACTTTACTATGACTTTAAAAATCTGGTACGCCATCTAGGATCCGCCATATTCAATGAAACTTCATTTTTTAAAATAGGAAGTTGGTCATGCAATACATGATTTTGATACGAAATTTCAAGGAAAAAAGAGTGGCGAAAACTGCATATCGATATCTCAAACCGTTTAGAAGATATTCTCATTATTAATCAATACTATTCAAATCAGAAAGGGGAGAAAAAAGTCCGAGAACGGCTTAATATCTCATACACAAAGGTAATTTGATGGTGGGTGTGATTGGGGATCCTACTCAAATTGAAAATACTACTTCACTATAACTTCAGGAATCTGGTCCGCCATCTTGAATCCCCCAAATTGAATGTAACTCTATTTTTATGAATAGGAAGGTGGTCATGCGATACATGATTTCGATGAAGAATTTCAAGAAAAAATGAATGGTGAGAACCGCACATCGATATCTCAAACCGTTTAGAAGATATTCACATTATTAATCAATACCATTCATGTATTTCATTTCTGATTTGCATGCTATTGATTAATAATGTGAATATCTTCGGAATGGTTTGAGATATCGATGTGCGGTTTTCGCCATTCATTTTCTCTTGAAAATCCTTATCTAAATCATGTATCGTATGACAATCTTCCTATTCAGAAAAAAAGTTGCATTGAATATGGCGGATCCAAGATGGCGTACCAGATTTTTAGTCATTGTTAAGTAGTATTT
>NW_024095337.1:0-7099 GCF_014356525.2 Nilaparvata lugens
TACAAGCAGCTCGTAAACTAGCCCTGTGGACTCACCATACTGGCTTAAAAGCTCCTGAAAAAATGACTCTGCTGGTGACTTAACATGCCACTTGCCGCTTTTAGCACTAGTGCATGTGCATACTCCTCAATTCTAGAGATTAAAATCTGGCGTGAGAGGCATAACAACATAAACTAGCTTTCAATCAGCCAAGCTCTGCATGAAGTTGGATAAATTTCCAAAAATATAAAATCAGTTAAATATTACAAGTAAAAACAGGTAATAAGAGCAGTAGAATAGTGTTGAAAACAGTATTCCACAAGCCAGCTACTTGGCTACTGAGCAAGTGGAATTTTCGTGTGTACTCAACAACTAGCACACTTCCCAACTCACAGGCTTCTTACTTGCTGCTTGTAGCTTGTAAAAAGCCCCTTGAACTCCACCCTTAAGCTATAAAGAGGAGACACTTTGATTTTCATGCAATGAAGCACGATAAATAAATAAATGAATAAAATAATGGAATAAATAATCTGCAGCACATCAGACACACAAGTCACAATGATCACCCTCACCCCTGGCCAAAGGTCTCTCATGATTACCCAAAACCTCCCTGCCACTCCCAATTTTTCAATCATGTCTCATATCTCTCTCCTCTTTTTCTGGAATATTTTCAAATTTGAAAAAAATTGTGAATTTTTATTTTTCCTTTTTACCTTAAGGTTGACTGTAACCTTGTAGGGTGACCCTGGGTTGTTTACCTTGCTCTTGACTTCTGCTGATCTTGACCTTGGGGTAAGGAGGAGTTAAGGTACAGAATGTGCCGGAAATCCTCCTTTTTTACCTACTTGTAGATTTACTGGACAATCAATATTGTAGGAATTAAAAACGTTTTGAATTCTGATACATTATTTCGAAGGTCTTAAGAGAAGCTAAAACTCCTATGTGAAACATTTTTCTCAAAAACGGAAGTGTAAATTAATAATTGGACAAAATATAAGTTATGAGGTGAGAATTCCTAATTTTCTGGTTTTGTATGGGAATAACTTCCTGAACAATAGATGAACAATGATAATGATAATGTGTCTCTGGATCACTTCTATCTTTCTGGAATGGGTCTTTGGAGCTCCTCCCCATACTGGAACATTTGCTGATGCTCAGCAAATAACCATTTTATTAATTTTAATTTCGTTCAACTTTTTCAATTCTAAAATTTATAGATGAATGATATATTTCATCTTGCTACAGGTTTGTTAATGTTGATATTCCATTTCAAATATTCATCCAGATATACTCCTAAATACTTGAATGCTTTTACTCTAGCCAATGCTGGGCAGCCTCAGCTAAGGGCTAGGCCTACAGATAGAACTACTGTTAACTGCATAATCATTATCAACACATTCAGGAGAATGGATATTTATTTTTTCACACAAATTACCTGCGGGCATTATAGTCCAGTCACTATATACATTGGTGCATGCAATTTATATTATTGTAGTTCTGATTTTTTAATATATTCTTTGGGTACATAAAAGAAGTCCAGCACCAATTTCTTCATGCAAAAGTGCTAGATACAGGTTGGCCCAAGAACCTCGTATTTTCGGCTCATTTTCCAGTTTTCAGCGATTTCTGCCAAATCTCGTAATTGGACAAAAAAATTTGCTTCAGCATTTGTTTTAGGTTATAAAATTTTGAATAAAATGATATCATTTGGACTTTCTATCTCCAATGAGTACTGAGTTATGATTTTTCAAAATTGAGTGCAATTTGAAGAAAAATGAGTTTAGTTTTTGATCAACAATTTCTTCTGATTGTTACCATTTAGATGTATAACTCAAATCTCTCTGGGCGTATTTTTGTGCTCTACAATCTTAGATCAGTAGTGCGCTCTATCTCATATAGATCCCAGGTACACCTGGCAATAATGCTCCTTGTATTGTGAAAAACACCTAATTTTCAGCTTCACCCTCATCACCAACTACATTGTTCTCACATTAATATTTCGCAGAATGACAGGTTCATGAGTTATATTCTATGAGAATCACCCATTTGATGTATTTCATTTCAGTATTCCTAGTGGGAGGCATGCTTAAGACACCTCAAGGATCAAAATTCAAACACTTACAACTTTTGACACAATGCTCAGATTTCATTGTACTACACTTAATTCTTCTCGGCTCGTCAAGGCGGTTCAAAATCAGTATCATAAGTCAAACTTTCAATGTCATCTTGCAAGCAATAGAGGACTGGATAAAATGCAGGGTGAATCAATAATATCTTGTAGTAATTGAAAACTTCTGTACCTATATATTCTTTTCATGTTTTCTTTTCTTTCTCTTTCTCCTACCATCCTTCTTTCTCTCCCCTTCTTCTTCTTCTCTCGCTCTCTAACATTTATCTTTTGTTAACATGAAAGTGTTTTACATTTTCCCTTAAAAACCCTATCAGTTTAGTACTATGTACCTATGCCAGCACAAAAACCTAGGTTTTGCTGGCTTTGTCAGATAGATAACAATCTATTTTAATTTAAGAGTTTAAGTGTTATTGGAATTGTATTATGTATTTCTTGCTTTTCTATTATTTCCATAGTCTATATTGTATTGTTTTCAATTTGACAAATAAATTTGAAATTTGATTTGAATTTGTTATATGATGTGGATCTATTCATTCTTAAAAGGATTGAATATCTTGAAGATCAATATTTTTGATTTGGAGCCGAGTTAAGCCTGATCCACAAATGGCGACCACGTGCTCTCCTAAAATTGAAAATTTTTGATTTCTGTTATTTGTTGTAACACGTGCTCTGAACATATTGTATTTTAAGAATATGGATGCTCGAGAGCTAAAATAATAAAAAGAACCGTTTCTCAAAACTATTGAGAATACAGTTGAATAGCCTACCTAGCCAGACAACAGTGGTATTCTTTCCAAAATAGTTTGAAACAGAATTAATTCTTTCATAGAAACTTTCTAACAGTATTCTTAATGTTATTCACATACATGTTTACATAGAAACCACATGGCCCACTGTGTTTTGTGTTAACCCTCGTCAATACTATAGCATAAGTTGATGGCAGGTATATGTAGATGGCATAAGCAATATAGATATATAGTTATAAGAGTAGTGGAATATTAGGTAGTTTACATTGTTAACTCGTGGTTAGCAATGCTACAATGCTACCACGTGGTTAGCATATGAATAATTATATTATATTGAAGCAATTATTTGAGTAGATGTCTTTATAAATCAGGTCATGAAGTAGGTTAGGCTATGTATGAATTATTCAAAAAATATATGTTGTACAATGAGTTATAATGTAATAATTATTATAAGCTAAAGGCCGTTTGCACAGTGACAGTTTAAACTAAATTTCATTTTAAACTGGATTAAATCCGTATCAAATATTGTTCATTATAATGTGGTTAATTCTGAGTTTAAGCCAGCATCTGATTAAATTAAGTTTGAGCTTTGACTGTGCAAACGGCCTTTAGTGAGTTAGTTGAATCCGGATTCTTATGCTAAGGGTAAATTTGAAAATAGAATTAGGTATGTTTGATTGAAACATGTTGACAATTATTATAGTTATACATGAGTATAAGAAACCTGCTTAATAATAAATATCTCATTAATTTGATTTATTCAACTCAATTGTAATGATGTACTGTATGATATTCTATTTTATTCTTCATTTCATGTATTTATTATTGAAGTATTTTCCATATTAGATTTATAAGATTGATTACTGTATTAATCAATTCGATGAGTATGTATTCAATTGTCAGTATCCAAACTTCAGAGTTTAGATATTGGTAAAATGTATGATATCATTTGTTTTAATAATGAAGGGAGTCATAGTTTAAAATGATATATCATAATGAACATTATAGTAAATTTAAATTGATATTTGAATTCAGTTTGTAAGCTGAATATTAGGCTGAAGAATTGAGTGTAGGCGTACATTTCGAAAAATGTTGATGATATCACAAATCACCACGGAACAAATATTGTGGAGAATTTATCAAGCTTCATTTCTGAACAGTTATTTATGTCGGATGAACGCATTTTTTTTAAGATATGAACGTCTAAGAATACATTGAAAATGCAACTTTTAAACCACCCTCATCCCTTCAGCATAAGGGATAGGGATGAGGACTTTTGATATGTTCACCCCCTAACTGGTCCCAACAAAGCTGTAAAGTCAAAAATTGTGTTCAAAACATTCTCTCAAATACCTTTGTCAATTGGTCTATTTTTGCATAACCTAAGATCTCACACTCAACACTGAGCTGCTGCAACAGTCGTGGGGATGTGCATAAACTTGTGAAATCATACATCAAATTGGAGAGAATTTAATGCTCTATAAGCTCATGATAAGCATGGAATTTCTCCATCGATATTCAAAGAGTTATAAGAGCAAAACTAGCAAAAAATTTATGGAAAATGTATTTTTTTCAAAAATGTCACATCTCTTAGAGTGGATATCTCGGAAAGTGAAGAGATATAGAAAAAGTTGTTATATCAATATTATAGGAATTATGTAAGCTTGAAACCACCCCCACCCCCTTAGCACAGGTGGTAGGGGTGGGACTTTCGAAATGTTTACCTCCTCACTACCCTAAACAGAACTGCGGGATCAAAAATTGTCTTCCAAACTTTTCCCTCTATAACACTTTGTTGACTGGGCTATAGGTACAATAATTTCCTCACAAATTCCAGTCAAGGTCATTCTATTAATGATTACACCTGTTTCAATTTCAATATTATTTATGGCATTTTTGCTTTTTATCCCAGCTGTTATATTATGTCAAAACTCTCATTATAGAAATGAGACTATCCTCCAGCTACCGATAAATTGGTTCCCCTGTTGCTCTTTGTTTGTACACAGCCATGGCCTTTAGAGACTTACACCCAGCTGCACATAAGTCCCAATCTAGACCAATTACCACGAGAATCAATAAGAGAATCCTTCTTTCATCTAACATAAAATTCCTTGGTAACTTAGTATTATAGAAATGTATTTGAATGTAACTTGGAATGGGCCTAGCTAGGTGTAGTTTGGCTCCTTTATGTACATGGTTATGTACATTCTTCTTTACATCTCCCATGTTAAAATTTTTATGTAGGGGAAGCACCTTCCGGATACAAAGTTACAAGTACAACAAATACGGATACAAACACTGACGAAACTGTATAATTGATTATTTAATCCAGTTCCAATCACAGCAAGCCACTTTTGATTGCATGGTGAATCTGTGACACAATTGAAACGATTTTATTAAATTTGGATTATAAATATCTCTCTAAAATAATCTACCTTCCAATTCCCGTAGCGAATCATGAGATGGGTCCCTTGCCATTAATGAAAAAAGGGATAAATTGTAAAGGCATATGCTAATATGATTACTTCTATAGCTTGTAGTGAAACAAGAAATCGGCTAACTTAACTTACAGTGATTTAATGATTATTATATGCAATAAAAAAAAATCCTCAATAAATTTTGATTTTTTTTCCCCTACAGTTGAATAACTCAATAGGAGAGGAACAGTATGGTTTTAGGAAGGGCGGAGGCACTAGGGAAGCAATTGGCTTGTTAAGAAGTATTGGAAGAGATTGTAGAAAACAGAGAGAGTTTTTGTGACATTTGTGGATCTGGAAAAAGCATTTGACAGAGTCAGATGGGACCGTTTTATGGATACTCTGAAAAGAAGAGGTGTGGAATGGGAGGAGAGGAGACTAATCAGGAAAGTATGTCAACCAGACCAGCAGAGTGAGAATAGAGGGCGAATTGGAGAAGAGAGTAGAATAGGAAGAGGAGTGAGACAGGGATGTGTATGTCACAATCCTTTTCAACGTTTACCTAGAGGATATATTGCAGGAATGTTTGGATGGCAAAGAGGAGTCAGCATTGGAGGAAGACACATAGAGTGCATAAGATTTGCAGATGATATGGCGATCCTGGCTGATAGCTGGACATGATGAATGGAATGTTGAGAGATGTGAATGAGGCTTGTGAGAGGTATGGAATGAGGATAAACGTCAGGAAGACAAAGTGCATGAGACTTGGTGCAGGAATGCAAGAATGGGGAATGCTGTTGGAGGTGAACAGTTGGAACAGGTATCATCTTTCAAGTATTTAGGAAGCATAATGGAAGAGGATATGAATGCAACAAAGAAATCAAAGTAAGAATTGCTATGGCAAAAAAGCTTTCAATAAGAGAAAGAGAATTCTTTGTAGCCAACTGGACAAGACACTGAGGAAAAGGCTAATAAAGTGCTATGTTTGGAGTGTGGCACTGTATAGTGCAGAAACTTGGATGCTGAGAAAGGAGAATAAGAGGAGGCTTGAGCATTGGAAATGTGGTTATGGAGAAGGATGGAGGGGATCAGTTGGAGGGATAAAGTTACAAACGAGGAGGTGTTGAGGAGGGTTGAGGAAAGAAGGAGTCTGCTGGATGTGATAAAGGGAAGAAAGAGGAGATGGCTGGGACATTGGATGAGACGGCAATGCTTGTTGGTGGATGCCATGGAGGGGACCATTCAGGGAAGAAGAGGAAGAGGGAGAGGAAGATACAAAATGTTGGACAACATCAAGGAGGGGATGAGCTACTATGCATCGAAGCGACTGGCAGAGATAGAAGAGAGTGGAAGGCTGCTGTCATATAGAAGGACCTGCTTACAAGCAAAAAACAGACAGACAGACAGTTACCCGAAAAAGTGCTCATTCCTACATCAATTATAGTATGCAAAATACCTTATTCCCACACCCAGTGCGGAAATGTAGATTTGAGTGCGACAAAGACTTTGTGGCACTCCAAATTTGCAACATAACAACACAAAATAGAACACGCTTTATGACGGTGGAGTGTGGCAAAGTAAAAGAAATGTTGTAAACCTGGATATGTTGCTGGCTGGAAATTTTTGTAAAACAGCTGATTATTACTGTGAGATATTAAATAACAACTATAAATAAACAAGAAGTTTGATACTATTCAATAGAATATTTTATTTCTATTCAAGTTATCATGAACGATTTTTTATGGGTGAGATGCCTATATTTTCAACTGGAAGACATTGGAAACATTCATCAACCATTTTTATGATCAAGGAATCAAGTACTTCTA
>NW_024095338.1:0-7341 GCF_014356525.2 Nilaparvata lugens
GCCTGAGTGATGACTCCGCTATTCTAATAATTATATCCTATGAGAGCGGGGTGTTTGAATTGTTACAGTTGGTAGCGTCTGGGACGGCCAGAGCGGCTTTTATTACATGTCTTTGCAATACGAGAATCTTGTTCATGTGCATATCCAAGGCACCACCCACAACCCTGATTCCATACTGAAAAATGGACTGAGCATATGCCGAGTACACCAATTTCACTATATTCGCATCCCCGAGACCGCTCAATTATGAAACTTGTAATGACATTCTCAATCTTCTACACAGTGATCAATGTGAGCATTCCACTTCAGATGACAGTCGAACATAACGCCTAAATATTTAATTACATTCACTTTTTCTAACGAGCTGCAACCACAGTCCTCGTGCCTCACCCGTTGATATGCATAATAGGCGCAGTCAGGGGGGAATTTTAATACCCGTATGTGACCCTTCCCGGGGGCTGATCTCACTGAGGGTGAGAAGGCCATGTAAACGCATTTTCTTTGCATTTAGAGTTAAAAATGTTGATCCAGCCATGACTTCACAATTCCGTCAATCGCTCCAACTGCCTCCAATCTGGTCCGGTGAAAACCAAGGCAGTATCATCGGCAAAAGAGATAGTAGTACAGTTATTAATATTTATTTTTAAGAGATCATTAATGTATATCAAAAATAATATCGGTGAGAGGACTGTACCCTGGGAAGGCCAAACCCAGTCATATCATGAAACTTGTTTTTCATTTAGAGTGAGTACCTGAGATCTATTTTGCAAGTAGCTTTCAATAATTTTAGAACTGTTCCTCTAAAACCTATACTTTCCAACTTATCAGAAGGGACCTGTGAGGGATGGTATCATAGGCTTTTGCTAAATCCAGGAATACTGCTAAAGTTTTTTTGTTGCTCTGAAGTTATCTGTAATAATTATCCGAACTAAATTTGTCATAGCATCCTCAGTTGATTTGCCCTCTTGGAAACCGAATTGATTCTCAGCTAAAAATTTATATTTATTAAGGTATTCTATCAATCGTCGTTTTTATAAGTTTTCCAAATATTTTAGATAGATTGCTTATCAAACTGATTGGGCGATAGTTTTCGGGAGCCTTTCTGTCACCTTATTTGAATAGAGGAACTATTTTTGCTATCTTGAAATGAAAGGGAAATGTCCCAATTCAAAACATTTGTTGAATAACACTGACAATGGTTTCGCTATAATATCAGCAATATTCTTCAAACATACATACCCAGTCCATCCACCCGGGGACGAGCCAGATTTCAAGTTTCTGATGATAACTAATACCTCATCGGAGCTCGTTGGACGCATGAAGAATGAATGTGGACTGTCCGCCGCTAAACAACGTAAACGTTGTGCATCCACTGATTGTTTGTACAATATCGATTCTTTCAGCATAAGTTCTCCCCACTCCAGCAAAATAACTATTTAAAATATCTGGATCAATATTGGGCGTTTATTTGCACGTTGGATGTCTAGAATTTCTTCTATGCAATTCCAAGTCTTTTTACTATTTCCTTTAGAATTAGAGATTATGGTTTTGTAATGCTCAAATTACTTTTTCCGGAGGGGAGAGAAGCCCCGCCACGCCACGCCATCAGGACACCGATGCCACACATCAGGACGCTCAGGTAGGACACCGCAAGTCCACCACTATCTCGTTCAACACCATGGAACCAATCACCATCACCTGCGGAAACCACACACCAATTCAAATCACTGCAAAACATTGGGTGATTTGATCTGACATTCGGTCAATTGAATACAACTAGAATATAGTGACTATAGTGAGGTCCACGTTATAATGGCTGAGTTTGATTAGCAATGCTATCCTTGTCTATCATTCAACAAAGCGGATAGCGCTATCTCCTTCTCGCTTTGCTCTGTCGCCAGATCGTCTTTTAACAATGTGGAATTAATCCTATTATATTAAGCGAGCAATTTCTGTATTTTTATATATGGTTATTTTTATATCTGGCTATTTTATTCTGATTATTTATGTTCAACGGATCTCGAAAACGGCTCTAACGATTTTCACGAATTTGGAACTAGTAGGTTTATGATATTATAAAGATCGTTTACACTAGGTCTTATCCTTGAGAAACTCGCTGAAAGCCATTAAAAGGATAATTCATCCTTGGCTGAAACAGCTGTGGATGGTAAAAAAGTATGTGAAAAATCAAAATATTGCATCCTCGAAATTCATAAGATGACGTATAACCAGCTGTGAAATATAACACGATCATTTTATAGAATTGTGTTCTTTTATCAATAAACTAGCGAACCCGTGCTTCGCAAGGATCTATTTTAAAACTTGACAAAATGAAAACTTGACGTAATGAAATTTTAAAGAATTGAGAATAGGCCTATAACCATCCTTGGTTGATTAAGAATCTATAAGCAAAATTTCAAGATAATTTAGTCCAGTAGTTCAGACGTGATGATGCATCAAACATAATTTTCCTATCCCGTAAGTGCATAAGCCAGCTTTACTTTATATAATTATTAGATATAGTTAACGACTGCAAGAGATGGACTGTGGAACAGAATGATGGTGAAACTATGATAGCGCCAGAAGTGTCTCAAACACAATTGTAGGTACTACATGACTTTTTGAAAGTGATTTGAAAAAATGTTAAAACAACAGAACTGAATCCTTATCATTGTACCTTCATTTAGAGAGCTTTTGTTTGAGCCGAATGGAAATCTATTTATAAATAATGAAGGTCTGTTTGTGTGTTTGTTTGTTCCCTGTGGACTTGAAAACTACTTGACATAACGGCATGAAACTTTGGGAATATGTTGGTGAATATTGGGGATGGTTTCTGAACAGAAATTTTAATAGAGGGGCTAATAATAATTATTATTTATATCCATTTTCAGACATATGTTTTTCGAAATTTTCGGCCGAGCGGCTACTGAAGAACGAAAAGATGATCATGATTCAAGATCATAATATTGTGATAAATGATTTAGCATCTAAAGTTACCAGCTGTAATAAACACATCACCCTGTGATAAATTATTGTGTACTGGTATTAAAACGGTAGTTTGGAGTTGAAGTATAGTTGATTGGTACCAGCTGTTGATAATGGTTCCTTAGAAGACCTATACAAATATTTATCACTCCCCTATCATTGAGAAACTGGAAAATGTTGAAAAATTATTCACCTAATGAAGAGAGTATATATATATTGTATAGTATATATGTATAGTATTCATATTGCACTCATTAATTACTGAAGAATGAAAGAATAATTTAGAATTTTTTGAATTTAGCTTAGCTTATATTCATCCTAAATGGAAAGATATGGAATTCTGTGTGATCATTGTACATCGCATATTTCCTGGACCGTATAACGACAATTTACAGCTATGAAATCATTGAATATTTTTCTTTGAAACACTGATTACCTTTTTTTTTAAATGAAAACTTTACTGATAGATAACTACCAATTGATTGAGAAGAATAATATGATTTCGTAATAATGAATGCTGCATGACTAAGCACTTAGGAAGTCCGTATTGAGATGTGAATGAACATGTTGATAGTCAGATAAATTTCATGATTCACAAAAATAGTCAAGTGTAACATGAGATACATTGGCGTTACAAGTACGCTGGTAAGCTAGTTGTGAATTAGCTTTATTATTAATAGACAACGCTGAAAAAGACAGGTTCAATCACCAGGAATACTATAAATCTATGAGGGACCAGTAAGCCATAATTTGAGTAGTTCAATTACTTCCTTATGGACACTGGATACATTATGGACAATCAATACGTATGAAATTTATTAGCTATGTACAGAATAAAAACTTTTTGATTGCAGTGACTCAGACTACTGTATTATGAATAACCATTAGGATCAAATATAAGGAATTACTCGCATCCCTCATCAGCTCGTAATTTTTATTCACAAAATATTAACAAAAAATATATATTAGTTATATTTAATAAACTCACGGCTAGTACTCAAGTTTGTCTTTTCTTGCCGTGCTACAAATAATGTTGGTATTATGTTTGACATTTTGTTTCTGTAATCTTGTTGTCTATTAAAAAAGTTTTCAATGTGGTTTTTGATGGCAATAAAATTTGAATTTGAAAAAAGAATTATCAACAAACTCCTAACCAAAGAAAACCTTTGTGCTCTGTTCTAATTGGAGTGTATGAGACTCCATATATACAGCTGATAGAAGGCGCAAACCGAACTGGCCAAGCATACAACAACAATGGAACAAACACGTGGCAAGCTCTCGCTCTCAATCCGCAAAATCAATTCGATCAGCTAATTGATGAAATTTTTTAAGCTTTCCAATGATTACAACATATAATAGAATATCATGTGTCAATTATTTCAGTTCCATATGGAGTTCACCTTACCATGAGCTTACTTAATAGGATCCTTTTTCATCCTTTGAAATCCTTAGAGGCAAAGTATCTCAAAATCCGTTCTTAGTGCGCATCTAGCATGTTTGAAAATATTTGTGTAAATTTTCAAGTCTGTAGGCCAATTAGTTTGAGCTGTAGTGTGAATTTACATCAAAATTTTCGAAAAGTGCCCTCTCCTGAACCCCTGTGCGCCTGATTGGAATTTTTCTGCATAGATCTGATTTTTTTCGTACCTGAACGAAAAAGTTCCTCATGACTTTGCTGTGCAATGAACGGTTAAAAAGTGAAATTTTTGGGGGGCCCAGCTCCCTCAGGGGGGAGCAGATTTTTGAAAATCCTTTTGTAGTTGATGTTTTCAGGCTACAATAACCAATTGTGCGAAATTTCAAGTTTTTTGGCTTAGTAGTTTGGGCTGTGGTGATTTCAGTTTGTCGGGCTTAGCCTTTTAGATATAGGTAGAAGAAGAAGAAGAAGAAGAAGAGTTGACAGAATCCAAGGGCAGGGCAGTGGACTGTGGATGATAGTTGGTATAAATACCTACAACAAATCTTTGAATTCTGTGCATAAAAATACTGATAGCTTGAATTGGGGTAAGTACGCCAATAAAAGACTAAATGAATCAACAAGATAAGATTTAATAATAATAAGATAATAATAGGCAGATGGCCACATACAAAAAACAATTGTGTCAAATATTTTGGGATCAATAAAATAAAATAGGCAGGTGGCCACATACAAACATTGAATCAAATATTTTGAGATCAATAAAATAATAATAGGCAGATGCCACATACAAAGATGGATCAATATTTTGAGATCAATAAAAATAATAGGCAGATGGCCACATACAAAGATTGAATCAAATATTTTGAGATCAATAAAATAATAATAGGCAGATGGCCACATACAAAGATTGAATCAAATATTTTGAGATCAATAAAATAATAATAGGCAGATGGCCACATACAAAGATTGAATCAAATATTTTGAGATCAATAAAATATAATAGGCGATGGCCACATACAAAGGCAATTGTCAAATCTTGGGAAAATTACAACATGTGAAATTGTAGAGAACTACAAAATTTAAATGAAATTAGGTCAATGACATTAATGACCATTGAGGTCTGACAATAACTGCAAAGGTATTAATGATATTAAATTATTAATGATATTGGTATTATGATATTGCAATAAATGCAAAGGTATTAATAATGATACCTGAAATGAATATAAATTGAGTGCAATAATGAAAGTTATTACTAAGGTACAATAATAATGATTAAAAATGACCATAAGCTGTAAAAAATGCTCAGCAATAACAAACATAAAAAATATGCGGCATAGGCCTTCAGTGATTTGAATGTCAAAATAGATTTTGACCTAACAATTAATAGGCGTTACTGGCCTTAAAAATATCACTTAAGAGCTAAGGGTAGCTAATAATACAAATGAGGACAGTCCGGGTTGATATAGGCGACATGGGCCTTCAATGAATTGAATGTTAAGACAGACATCATTAGAACGAGTAATAGGCGACAGTGGCCTTCAATGAATCACTTGTAAAGCCAAGGGTAGCTGTCAATCCAATAATAAATAGGCGTCGATGGCCTCAGTGAAATGAATGTCAAGATAGACATTAACTAAATAGTTAATAGGCGTCACTGGCCTTAAATAACACTTAAAAGCTAAGGGTAGCTAATAAATATAATGAAGGTTATCCGGGTAAATATAGGCGACATGGGCCTTCAATGAATTGAATGTCAAGACAGCATCAATTAGACGAGTAATAGGCGACAGTGGCCTTCAATGAATCACTTGCAAAGCCAAGGGTAGCTGTCAAATCCAATAAATAAATAGGCGTCGATGGCCTCAGTGAAATGAATGTCAAGCTAGACATTAACTAAACAATAGGTAGGCGTCGGTAGCCTCAGTGAAAGAATGTCAAGATAGACATTAAGAAAATAATAAGCAGGCGTCAGTGGCCTCATTGAATCACTTGTAAAGCCAAGGGTAGCTGTCAAATCCAATAAATAAATAGGCGTCAATGGCCTCAGTGAAATGAATGTCAAGATAGACATTAATCAATAATAAGTTGGCGTCAGTGGCCTCAGTGAGTTGAATGTCAAGATAGACATTAATAAAACAATAATGATGCATAGTAATGAAAATTGAAAAGAACGATTTACATAACCTTAATAAAATTTTGAAGAGAGAGCGGCCAGGCAGACAGGCAACGACTCCGCAATACCAACAGGAACAGACATCAGCAAGCGATGAATGATTAAGCCATGCGATGACAAGCATGGAAACGTCCATTACAGCAGGTGAATCCCCCAATGGAAAAGTAGGCTGGAGCGAGTAGAATTCCAAACGAATAATCCGATCTTCAAATGTGGAATTTTTGGATTGATTTCCAAACAGTAGAGATGATGCACTTGAAAGTTTGAGGTTCACGAGGTGAAGCCAATTGTAGAAAAATGGCAACTGAAGCTTACACGAGGTTGCAATTTAGACAAGTTTATCCATTTTAACAAGTAACTGAGTGAAGAACTAGATGAATAATTGAATCACACTGAAGAATGGAACAAATGAATTAATTTAAGAATAATTCACACTTTAAAAGGTTTTGTAAGTCCGATGAATCAGATGAAAGGTTTAGACCGGCATGAGATGCATACCTGACGACCTCCATGAATAGATAGACAGGAAAAGCTAAAAACGCTAGCAACAAAAACGAGAAGGCGGAAATGTAGCCACGTACGTGAAACGTCCACAAACGTTTGGTGAAAAAGTGGCAAATAACTAAAAGGTAAGATGCCAAAGACAAGATTAAATTCTAAAAAATCGAATAGCACAAATATTAAAATTGCAACGGCAAACAATCCGACAAAAAATACGAATAAAAGTATAGAAAACCAGCTGATAGAGCAGTGGCAAAAA
>NW_024095339.1:0-10279 GCF_014356525.2 Nilaparvata lugens
CAGGGGATGAAAGTGAAAGTGAATACGTTGCAATTAATTATTCATGTGGAATGAATACATTGCGTTTGATTGTGAGTCGAGATGTACTACAATCGGAGGTTATTAGCTCCAGATTATGATTCAAGTTTTCTAATATTCCACTTGGAAATAAAGTTGAGGACTTACTATAAATTGGAATAAAATCATTATTATTTCAATTCGAATAATTCTATGTTGGATCGAGAAGTTACTTGTGCTGTGAAGATAAGATAAAAATGATCTCAACTGGCTAACTGCTATTGCCAAGCTTCTAGTCTGTGGAAGAGAATTACTTTCTCCTTTTCAATAACACTTTATAAAATTGAATTCATGAGAATTCTGGTTTTTCCAGATATTCTGCTGTTATTGAGTCAGTCTGAGTTTGATCGTGCTCTTGTTAGTTTTGAATTAGATCACGTCTCGAGAGTGAATCAAAATTTTACTCAGCCTACCATCATGAGTTATTATTGACGGTGCATTAATTCATTCAATTATTACTATTTGTGCTGATTGTTGTGATTATTTTTCGGAAAATCAATATTTACTGAGTGTGAATTGATTAACAGCTGTGGTGTCATTATACACGCCTTGTGTGATAATTACTTTGAAAAGTAAATTAGATTTATTTCGGGGTGAAATAAGTCTTGGAGTGAGAGAGAGAGATTGAGCAATAAATGTTCACTGAATGTGATTACTTAGCAGATGTTATCTGTTATAATAAACACACTGTCATTTATATCCAATGGATGGTTACTTTGCATAAGTAATCATGTGATTGATTTATTATTGAATGAACAGTGAGAAGTGGAATATTGAGTTGAAATTTATAGTTTTGATTTTATTATTGTGATATAATGAGAAGGCTGAGATCCTCATAACAGATCGAAATGAATTATTATTTCGACCACATTTAATTGTGATATAAAATCGAAATATGTGGTGTAACATCACAACTAGTGGCTTCATGTCAACATATAATTCAGTATTCCTCATCATATTATCATCTCTCATATTTTATTGTGAACAATAAGTTGCTGATACACTGAACTATGAGGGTATCAATCACTCTGACACTTGGTAATTTTCCTGGACTCCAATTCGCCTCTATCAACTTCTGCCTCCTGTGAAGTGGTACATTGTTGTGTATCACGTTTCTTCTTGAGGATGGGGACTGCAACTTAAGTCTACTTCCTCGACGAGCTCCTGGAATTATTGGAGCGTATCAACTGACTATTGCTGAGACCACGACAAGTTCCTGGTCGTGTTAGAGATTCATTCCAGCTGTCTGATGCTGGAAGTTACGCAGTGTGAGAACACGGCCATGCAGGGCGAAAGCCCGGCACATGCAGTGCGCAAGCACGGCGAGGCAAGGCAGTGTGAAAACACGGCCATGCAGGGCAAAAGCCCGGCACATGCAGTGCGCAAGCACGGCATGCAGGGCGAAAGCCCGGCACAAGCAGTGCGCAAGCACGGCATGCAGTGTGAGAACACGGCACGCAGTGCGCAAGCACGGCACGCAGTGTGAAAACACGGCACGCAGTGTGAAAACACGGCACGCAGTGCGCAAGCACGGCACGCAGTGCGCAAACACGGCACGCAGTGTGAAAACACGGCACGCAGTGCGCAAGCACGGCACGCAGTGCGTGAGCATGGCACGCAGTGCGCAAGCACGGCACGCAGTGCGCAAGCACGGCATGCAGGGCGAAAGCCCGGCCCGCAGGGCGAAAGCCCGGCAAAGGTAGTGCGCGAGCTTGACCAAGGCAGTGTGGGAACACTGCAGCCAGATTGCGAACTCGTCCGAACGTTGTGCGCAAGCATGACACATCGGTCAGTGAGTGTCTGGATTGTCATTACGCGGACGCACACCTTCGCGGTGTGGGAACACCGCGGCAGTGTGAAAACACGGCACGCAGTGCGCAAGCACGGCACGCAGTGCGCAAGCACGGCACGCAGTGCGCAAGCACGGCACGCAGTGCGCAAGCACGGCACGCAGTGCGCAAGCACGGCATGCAGGGCGAAAGCCCGGCCCGCAGGGCGAAAGCCCGGCAAAGGTAGTGCGCGAGCTTGACCAAGGCAGTGTGGGAACACTGCAGCCAGATTGCGAGCTCGTCCGAACGTCGTGCGCAAGCATGACACATCAGTCAGTGAGTGTCTGGATTGTCATTACGCGGACGCACACCTTCGCGGTGTGGGAACACCGCGGCAGTGTGAAAACACGGCACGCAGTGCGCAAGCACGGCCTGCAGGGCAAAAGCCCGGCGATATGTTTCTGTGTTTTTGTGTTTCTGTGTTTTTGTGTGTTTTGTGTGTTTTGTGTGCCCTGTGTTGTCCCTCCTGGCAGTGCAAGAGCACCGCGACTCTTACCTGCAGTGCGAAAGCACGGCATCCTTTTGCAGTGTGAAAACACGGCGACTCGGCAGTGCGAAAGCACGGCGTCCATTTATGTACAGTGCGAAGCACGACACTTCCCGGCAGTGTCCTGCAAGTGTGACACGGCGCTCCCCGGCAGTGCGAAAGCACGGCGCTCTCACCTGCAGTGCGGAAGCACGGCGTCCTGGGCAGTGCAGAAGCACTGCGACTCGGCAGTGCGAAAGCACCGCGTCCTTATTTTTGCAGTGCGAGAGCACGGCGACTCATTGCAGTGCGGAAGCACGGCGTTTCCCTTGCAATGCTACTTAGGTTCTCAGAACCTGTCTGAGGTGTTGTTCACCTCGTTTCTGTGTTACCCGCCCCTCTGGCAGTGCGAGAGCACCGCGACTCTCATCTGCAGTGCGGAAGCATGGCGTCCTCGGCAGTGTGGAAACACGGCAACTCTGCAGTGCGGGAGCACGGCGTCCTTTTCGCAATGCGAAAGCATGGTGTTCCTGGCAGTGCGGAAGCACAGCGCCCCAGGCAGTGCGAAAGCACGGCGTTCCTTTTGCAGTGCGAAAGCACCGTGTCCTTATTTTTGCAGTGCGAGAGCACGGCGACTCATTGCAGTGCGGTTCTTAATCGCAATGCTACTTAGGTTCTCAGAACCTGTCTGAGGTGTTGTTCACCTCGTTTCTTGTGTTACCCGCCCCTCCTGGCAGGTGCGAGAGCACCACGACTCTCATCTGCAGTGCGAAAGCACGGCGTCCTCGGCAGTGTGGAAACATGGCAACTCGCAGTGTGGGAGCACGGCGTCCTTTTCGCGATGCGAAAGCATGGTGTTCCTGGCAGTGAGGAAGCACGGCGCCCCGGGCAGTGCGAAGCACGGCATTCCTTTTGCAGTGCGAAAGCACCGCGTCCTTATTTTTGCAGTGCGAAAGCACGGCGCTTCTTGCAGTGCGAAAGCACGGCGTCCCCCATCGCAGTGCGGAAGCACGGCGGTCTCTTGCAGTGTGCAAACACTGCGTGCCCCATTGCAGGTGCAGAAGCACGGCGGTCCTTCGCAGTGCGAAAGCACGGCGCTTCTTGCAGTGCGAAAGCACGGGTCCCCCATCGCAGTGCGGAAGCACGGCGGTCTCTTGCAGTGTGCAAACACGGCGTCCCCCATTGCAGTGTGGAAGCACGGCGGTCCTTTGCAGTGCGAAAGCACGGCGCTTCTTGCAGTGCGAAAGCACGGCGTCCCCCATCGCAGTGCGGAAGCACGGCGGACTCTTGCAGTGTGCGAACACGGCGTCTCAACGCAGTGCGAAAGCATGGTGCAGATCTTCAAGATCTTCTTCTGAAGCTAGGCCTAGGATCTGGCCAGATAGCTTGCTCATTTTTTCGGATGGTGCCGACGCTCACCACCGGTTGGCGAGGAGCCAACCTGGCGCCCAGTTTGTGTTCGGTCTATGTTGACCGGCGGAGAGGCGGCAGAATGTACTCAAGCATTTGGGACATTCTGTCTGCCGTTTACCCCTTCCATCCTCACCCCCCCCTCTCCTCCCCCTCTCTTTTCCCCCCCCTTCCCTTAGTAGGAACAGTGTGTCACGATGTATATTGTAACTAGAGAAAGGAATTGAATTTAGGGCTCATTATTCGACGCTCGGCTATCTTTCATAGAATCGAGGGGTCAACGTTCAAGCCAGCCACTGGCCTACGCTCAGCGATTCTGTGCATCTCTCATCCTCCCTCTCGGTCACTGGTGTGTGCGGGCACTCTCTTTAATTCAGGCCTTTTCCCAAGTTATAATAGTAAATTTAATACGCAATAGACTAGAGCCATTATTGTAAGTGAGTTAGCGAAATAAAAATTTTCTCTCTCTATTATGAACGGCCATGACTTCGAGTTTCCCATGATAGATATTTAAAATTGTGGCTCCGAGTCGTCGAGGAATGTAGATTATGGAATTATCTCTAAAACTTAGCCTTCTTGTCGCGACATAAAATGCGATAAGTTGGAAAACAGCAAGCATTGAAATTATAACAAACTACCGATTTTGCAGTTACTATTGGTCCAAAGGCTGTAGAAGCCACGCGACGATTGGTCAAATTGATTCCATTCGCCCAATAGGAGACCTGTTTCTAAATACAGTAGTGGGGATTCCCCAGTCGAGAGACCAGATTACGTTCCGGAGGACACTTTGCTAGGAGCACTACGAGAGTAAGATGTAGTCACTATGTTTCCCCCTTTTGGGCAGGTTTATAAGTTTATTTCAGTAGTTAATGTAGGAGCTAGTTTTATTTTTTATTAATGTTTAAATTTATAGTAGTGCCATGTCCTGAAAGGTTAATTGTGTTCCTTCATCATGTACGAATAATTGTTTCTTCAAATAACCGCTAAGGTACGTAAAATAAGGTTAAAATATAATTTAGGGATTTATTGATTGAAACTTCCAAGAGTATTGAATAATTAAGCCTGTTATTTTTCAAGTTAATAATATTGATTGAGAATAATCCTTTTGATTTTATTAGTGATGGAAGATACTTATAAATTTTTTTCTACAGAAGTATAGAAAGTTTTCAGTACGTTACATTTGAGTTATTGTCTGGAGATATATTATCGTAGAGTATTGCTGAAAGTCAGGAAGATAGCCTTTAAATGGAATGAAACTTTTAAGATTATGTTCATATTGAGTTTATGACATTTTTTATTTATATTTTTCAGACTCTGTTTTCTTATGTCATTAAGGCTTTCGAATGATTTAGTAAATTTTTTATGATAGAAATCTTAATAGACGAAGAAGAAAGTTTTTCTTTCCAGGAAATAATATTAATGAATGTTAAATTTTAATACAATTTAATATTTCTATGTGTTACTAATTTATTAATTAAAGGTAAAAATTCCACAGATGAATCTTATAAGGCAAACATTATCTTTCCTTAAAGTGAAATTTTCAATATTTTTTTCTTTTATTGTGTTATAAAGTGTCTTGTTTTATTAGGTGTAAATTCATAATTTCAGTTGATACTAGTTTTTGGACTTGTATTTGTAGGTAAATCAAATCATAAACTCTGGAATGTTCATTTTTAATTAAGGTTCTGAGCAGTTTTGGGCGAATGCCCGTTATTTACACTTGGATTGCGTCCTATAGTTCATAAATAATAAATAAAATAAATGTTGGCTGGCGCACAAGTTTCCAACAATACTAGCCGAGCTACTATATGAAAATTTATTTGATTTTGCAAACCAAACGAAAAATATCATAAAAGTTAACATCATAATTAATGAAGTATTCATTTTCTAAAAGCATTATATTAATTTATTACGAGTGTTTTCATAAAGTTGCATTGTAGATTAATGACACTCTGGCAAGTAAATTTGTTTTAAATCTGTTAAATTTTGAGAAGGAAATCAGAACGTCAAGATAAAATCTAAATTAAATAACAGAATAAACTCCTGTTTTAGCTTTTGATGAATTGTAGGAAGAGTTAGAAATTAATGCTGTAATACATTTATTTACAGCGGTTCATGTGTGTCCCCAAACCAACTTCTTGTACTACCCCCCCCCTTTGGTTCCGCAACTTTATGTAAAACCGCTTCAAGACACCCGTTCAGACGACAGGTCTAGGGACGTAAGAGGACGTCGCCGTCAAGCCAAATTCAACCGGTAAAAGCTCACCGCCAAAAACAAGGTACTGTAACCCCGACGATAAAGCAACGTACAAACCAACGAAAGTGCAGTGTAGTGAAACAAAGGAATTGAATTTAGGGCTCATTATTCGACGCTCGGCTATCTTTCATAGAATCGAGGGGTCAACGTTCAAGCCAGCCACTGGCCTACGCTCAGCGATTCTGTGCATCTCTCATCCTCCCTCTCGGTCACTGGTGTGTGCGGGCACTCTCTTTAATTCAGGCCTTTTCCCAAGTTATAATAGTAAATTTAATACGCAATAGACTAGAGCCATTATTGTAAGTGAGTTAGCGAAATAAAAATTTTCTCTCTCTATTATGAACGGCCATGACTTCGAGTTTCCCATGATAGATATTTAAAATTGTGGCTCCGAGTCGTCGAGGAATGTAGATTATGGAATTATCTCTAAAACTTAGCCTTCTTGTCGCGACATAAAATGCGATAAGTTGGAAAACAGCAAGCATTGAAATTATAACAAACTACCGATTTGCAGTTACTATTGGTCCAAAGGCTGTAGAAGCCACGCGACGATTGGTCAAATTGATTCCATTCGCCCAATAGGAGACCTGTTTCTAAATACAGTAGTGGGGATTCCCCAGTCGAGAGACCAGATTACGTTCCGGAGGACACTTTGCTAGGAGCACTACGAGAGTAAGATGTAGTCACTATGTTTCCCCCTTTTGGGCAGGTTTATAAGTTTATTTCAGTAGTTAATGTAGGAGCTAGTTTTATTTTTTATTAATGTTTAAATTTATAGTAGTGCCATGTCCTGAAAGGTTAATTGTGTTCCTTCATCATGTACGAATAATTGTTTCTTCAAATAACCGCTAAGGTACGTAAAATAAGGTTAAAATATAATTTAGGGATTTATTGATTGAAACTTCCAAGAGTATTGAATAATTAAGCCTGTTATTTTTCAAGTTAATAATATTGATTGAGAATAATCCTTTTGATTTTATTAGTGATGGAAGATACTTATAAATTTTTTTCTACAGAAGTATAGAAAGTTTTCAGTACGTTACATTTGAGTTATTGTCTGGAGATATATTATCGTAGAGTATTGCTGAAAGTCAGGAAGATAGCCTTTAAATGGAATGAAACTTTTAAGATTATGTTCATATTGAGTTTATGACATTTTTTATTTATATTTTTCAGACTCTGTTTTCTTATGTCATTAAGGCTTTCGAATGATTTAGTAAATTTTTTATGATAGAAATCTTAATAGACGAAGAAGAAAGTTTTTCTTTCCAGGAAATAATATTAATGAATGTTAAATTTTAATACAATTTAATATTTCTATGTGTTACTAATTTATTAATTAAAGGTAAAATTCCACAGATGAATCTTATAAGGCAAACATTATCTTTCCTTAAAGTGAAATTTTCAATATTTTTTTCTTTTATTGTGTTATAAAGTGTCTTGTTTTATTAGGTGTAAATTCATAATTTCAGTTGATACTAGTTTTTGGACTTGTATTTGTAGGTAAATCAAATCATAAACTCTGGAATGTTCATTTTTAATTAAGGTTCTGAGCAGTTTTGGGCGAATGCCCGTTATTTACACTTGGATTGCGTCCTATAGTTCATAAATAATAAATAAAATAAATGTTGGCTGGCGCACAAGTTTCCAACAATACTAGCCGAGCTACTATATGAAAATTTATTTGATTTTGCAAACCAAACGAAAAATATCATAAAAGTTAACATCATAATTAATGAAGTATTCATTTTCTAAAAGCATTATATTAATTTATTACGAGTGTTTTCATAAAGTTGCATTGTAGATTAATGACACTCTGGCAAGTAAATTTGTTTTAAATCTGTTAAATTTTGAGAAGGAAATCAGAACGTCAAGATAAAATCTAAATTAAATAACAGAATAAACTCCTGTTTTAGCTTTTGATGAATTGTAGGAAGAGTTAGAAATTAATGCTGTAATACATTTATTTACAGCGGTTCATGTGTGTCCCCAAACCAACTTCTTGTACTACCCCCCCCCTTTGGTTCCGCAACTTTATGTAAAACCGCTTCAAGACACCCGTTCAGACGACAGGTCTAGGGACGTAAGAGGACGTCGCCGTCAAGCCAAATTCAACCGGTAAAAGCTCACCGCCAAAAACAAGGTACTGTAACCCCGACGATAAAGCAACGTACAAACCAACGAAAGTGCAGTGTAGTGAAACAAAGGTTCATTCGAGAATGTCAATAAAAAGTGGGGATTCAAAATTATTATGAAATGGGTTATATGGGTTACTATCGACGAAATTTGGGTTCAACGGGTTTTTTCTTTCTTGAGTAATTTATGTTGAAATTGATTGGTTATTTTATGACTGATCTTGTTTGGTTTTGTGACGTATTGCTATCTAAACGGGGATAGTAATGCGCCCCCGAATCAGATGAAGAATGTCAACAAAGTAACATGATATTGTTGTTTCTGTTGTTCGATTTTAGCTGCCATGTTTATTGAAACTGTTTGTATTTTTCTATTATTCAAATTGTAGTGTTATTCTATAGTATAAACCTATTAAATCAGGCATGGCAAGATTAATTGAAGTTTTCTTGACTCTAGCCCGTTCACCTGCATGAATTAGGTATAGACTCAGGTATTTTCTAGATGTGCCGGCCTATTTCTAAATTCTAAATTTTATTCTAAATTATCTTCTTGGCACACAACTGCGCCACTCTGCTGTCTAGAGATATTTAAATCTCTGGAATTCAAATTTTCTAAAAAATTAATTTTTCATAACTTACTCTAATAATACTAGATCAATTTTCTGAGTCTATACTTAATAATTCATTCTGTGACGTGTTAACTGTCAATATTTTAGGTTTGGAGTTGAATGAATATTTATAGTTGCTACTCCAATTTTTCTGAAGTTTAATAATTGTAGATGAAACAGGAAATTATTCAGTTATGTTAAACCATTAAAATGATAATCTTTTGAAGTGCTTAAAGATAAAGTCAGGAAACTTAATTTGAAAGTATTCTGAAACTTATATTGAAATTGATCATTGAGAAATTAAAGGTTTAACGTTAGAATAAAAATGAGTAGAAGAAACTAGCATAGGTGAAAACAACTGATTCTAAGTGCTGAATAAATTTTTTGCATTCTGTAATTCCGTGAATGATGATAGAAATTATTGTAATGTCAACGTACGTATTCTGGTCTCACGTCTGGTAGTTGAATATCATTATAGTAGTAGTGAAAGGAATATTGAGATTTTAAAGTCAACCCAAGTAAATTAGGAAAATTCGGAAATTATTATGGGAGAATGTTTGAGGAAAATAGGAAATTTTTTGATAAGTTAGGTAATCGAAGGTAATCAGAGAAAAATAGGAAACTCTTTTATTATTATTGTTGATATGTATTTTGAAAAGTTGATGAGTAGTTTTGGCCTTGAGATGTTTAAACTAAATAATTGGATATTGTAGATTAAAGTTGAAACGATAATCAAATCCTTGGGAATTTGTATAAAATAAGTTGATTCAGATGAGGTTGTTAAGTCCCTTTATCAGTAATGTTTATTCTCGAAAAGGTGAATCAGTTTTATTATTGGAAATATTTTTTTTTAGGTGTGATTTTTGCGGTAGGCATGCGTAGTGATAGTGTAAAGATCCGTTGTGTTGGTGACGTTTCCTGTAGACTGTGGGGAATTTTTTTTGTTTGTTAGTTGAGACTCAAGATTTAGAGGAGGACAAGGGGATGTCCTGCCTGTGTGTGTTGTGTTGAATTTAGGTAATCGGCGCGAGTGTAGGTCCGTGTCCAGAGAGAACGGAGCACTGCCCGAAAGTTGTCCATGTAACAAATCAAGGAATCTAGCTGTGACTAACCTTGCAAATTTGTACGGTGGAATTGTATAATTTAGCGAAAGGCACCGAAGATGGTGTGAGCTAAGATTTTTTTTATCTAGTAAACGGTCTGGTTCATTCGAGAGTTATGGGGCTCGTCAGTAGAATAACGTAAACCGAAATCTAGAATATTTAGTGAGCCTTCGTAGTGATTGTAAGGAAACAATCAGCGTAATGCAGTTTAGGGAAGCCCAGTCAAAAGGTTCGTTAATGTTTGGTAGGAAGTCAGCCGCAAAAACACAAGTAAAAATTGTAAAAAAAAGGGGTATTATTGAGTTTAAAGTTGCTTAGAAATTGGTATGGTAACGAAAATTGAAGGTTTTAGACAATGAATATTTAAAGTGATTAGTTAAGGTATACAAATAAAATAACAGAGAAACTTTTTCGAGT
>NW_024095340.1:0-8193 GCF_014356525.2 Nilaparvata lugens
CGGCCTCCATATGACGCACGTAGACCAGCTCATTACATCCAAGTGGGGCGAAATAGTATATTTCGCACCTAGGGCCGAAAATGAGTTTACTCACAACATTTTTCAGCTATGATGCCATTATGATAATTTTACAAAAGGGTACTTGGATTTTTATTTTTATTTCTACCCAATGTTACCCTATATATTATTACACTTACCTTCTTTACTTTGCTTAATCAATATGTTGGATTTGTCTCCTTTGATGCGGAAATAGTTGATTTGCTCTGTTGTAGTATTTTTCTTGAGCCAAGAAATCTTCACTTCAGAGGACGCCTCGATTTCGATCTTCAATTGTGGGCATGATTTTGCGGCTTTGTTTGTTACACTCTGCTTCACTGCTTTATGTTCAATTCCTCGGACGACGTACCAGGTTCCGGTCAGCTGTTCAATCAATCAGTCAATCAATATCTTCATTGAAGACATATAATTATATTGTACATGAATGCGTCATCTACAGGGATAGTCATATTGAACTTCCCGGTTTTGGAAGGACTTTGCATGAACTAGGGAATGAGCAGAAGGGTGGTGATGGTGTCATTAGACGCGCCATGACATGCAGTTTTAGTGTGAGCAATGGCTTGGTCGGGACAACATCTTGCGTTCGTAGTTGAAGAGTTTATTGAAAATAGCGGCTCCGTGATCACAACAAAGCGTGCGTTCCGTTTACATATTGCTATTGGTCGACGTGATCCCATTCCCATTGGACCAACAATCAGAAATCGGGTATCGAATTATAGAGCAACATCATCAGCATTGAAAACAAGATTACAAGGACGAATTAGGACGTCAACGTCAGCAGAAAAACGTGGGTAGAGTGCGGGCTTCAATTCAACAATCCCCTCCGCGTTCATGCCGCTTCACTAGGATTATCTTTCAGTAGTGTCTGCAGAATACTGCATAGAGACCTTAAATTTCACCCATGCAAGATTCAGGTAGTGCAAGAATTAACAGTTAGAGACTTGGACACACGAACAAATTTATGCCGCGACATTTAGCAGATCCCCCGCACTGCTGTTTTGATCTTCAGTGATGAGGCACATTTTCACCTCGCTTGAACTGTTAACAAACAGAATTTTCGATACTGGGCTGAGATTAACCCACGAAACCTACACGCACGACCACTCCACAGCCCTCGAGTGACAGTGTGGATCACGTCGTCCAATAGCAAAATGTTAACGGAACGCACGCTGTGTTGTGATCACGGAGCCGCCATTTTTAATAAACTCTTCAACTACGAACGCACGATGTTTTCCCGACCAAGCCATTGTTCATACTAAAACTGCATGTCATGGCACGTCTAATGACACCATCCCCACCCTCCTGCTCCATCCCTTCTTCGTGCAACGCCCTTCCAAAACAGGAAAGTTCAATA
This sequence comes from Nilaparvata lugens, assembly GCF_014356525.2. Classification (NCBI taxonomy): domain Eukaryota; kingdom Metazoa; phylum Arthropoda; class Insecta; order Hemiptera; family Delphacidae; genus Nilaparvata; species Nilaparvata lugens. The sequence continues at coordinate 1,412 of NW_024095340.1, forward strand.
TGACTCACCCTTTACATTAAGGCTGTGCAAAGGCTGAAAATAAACTTTCTACTGGTGATATTTTTAAAAGTTTTTCGATTCAAGCTATCAAAATGAAGAAGTTTTCTCAGGAAAACATTTTTTTTCGTATATTACTTCTTGAGATATGAGCGCCTAAAGTTTAGATTTTTGGGACAGAACATTTCAAATTCGGTGAGAGATAATCCATGAAATTTAGGATGAATTCTTCATGGTATTGTTGATTGAATAAAACAATTTGTTTCAAAAAAATATCAATTTTAGAGAAAGTTATTCAATTTACAAAAATAACTCAACTAATAATTATTTTTGGTAAATGGAATAACTTTCTAAATAAATAATTAAATTTGAGCTATTTCACAGGACAATATCTAAATCGATTATTGATACCGTAGGTAGTACCAAATTACCTAGAATACATTCTAGGTACATTGAGTAGTACCGGACATTATTTTTGTGTTGTCACTTATATAGGTAGTCTTTTTCTTTAGGGCTAGGGTACGGTAGGCTTGCCTACTCTTGAAAATAAATAAAAATATAAATCTAAGTTCCCTTTTAAAATTGTTTAGTAACATGTTTCGGCTATATGCCATTATCAAGTGATTGTTTCCAATCTTTAAAGAGGGTATCCTTTAGAAAGGGTACTTATATTTCTATTTTTATGTACTTATTAGAGGTATATTAGATGTACTTAATAGAAATATAAGTACCCTTTTTAGAGGATACCCTCTTTAAAGATTGGAAACAATCACTTTGATAATGACATCATAGCCGAAACATCTTGTTACTAACAACTTTAAAAAGGGAACTTACATTATGTATTTTCAAGAGCAGGCCTCTAAGTACATAGTATATAAAAATAGTAGTATGTATAGTGAAATAATTAAGAAATCAAATGAAAATTAATCAGATTCAGAATAGGGTATACCTATAGTTATTTATTTTAAGAACAAGAAAATTGGATAATTTATATCATGAACAAGAAAACTAGATAATTGTATTAAGAACACTTTGTAATTATTAGAGTCTCTGATATTTTAGGCAGTTTTGAAATTTAATTCTGATAGGTAGCCTAGGTAATGACGATATCTTTTAAACTTTTTACCGCCAACTCGGTGACCGTAACAAACTTTTTAAACTACTCCGTGATTCAAAAAGAATACATCAACTTTGAAATTGATAACTCTGCAAAGAATAAACGGAGAGTAAAGCACTATCTGCCATCGATTAGAGGAAGCTCTGACATTTTTTTAGTTGCTTATTTAGTCCATTGGCACTCATCTGTCCGTGCCTATTTGAATGAAAACTATCCGAGGCAATGGATCGGCTGCTAAGCAGCCAGAAGACAGAGCACTTCATCACTGGCCTCCAAGAAGCCCTGACCTCACCCCCTACGATTTTTTTCTGTGGGGGTGCGTTAAAGATAAGGGGTATCCGCCTCTACCAGCTAACTTTGAGGAGCTCAAACAAGAAATAACAGCAGCTATACAAACTGTTCGCCCGATATGCTACTGAGGGTGTGCAACGAGTTCAAGTATCGTATTTATATCACTCGAGGGGGTCACATTGAACATTTGTCAACTTGTTTTCTAGTGGGGAAAAACTTATTTTAATACTCTTCATTTTGATTTATAACCCAAGTTTCTATTATTTTTCCTTGATTAAATACGGATTTTTAAAGTTTTGGTATTCTTTTTGAATCACGGTGTATATTGAAAAAAAAAAATTACATAATAAATCAATACAATTATAAATTGCATGCCCTAAAGGTATTCCTGTATTGGGCATTAACAATATTTTATTATATATAAATAGGAGAGAGAAGAAATATTATGAATATAATTGATATTCGATTGAAACAGTGGAAAATTTATACATGAAATATCAAATATTATATGAAGAGGTCGTCGACACTTTATATTGGTACTGAGTATCTAAATAATCTGTTTAACACAGTTGAACTTTGACAAATAGGATCTCTGATATTACGTCACAACTTCGTCATTGTCATCTAATCAACAACTTTCATGCTCTATATAACTCACCACTACTGAGTGGAACATATAATATTTAGGACTACTTTTGAAACAATTACCATGTAGATAAGGCTATCCCATATGGTCATTAGCACAAAGAATGAGTCTTTAATATTGAATCTTGAACCAAAGTTTACTAACATTTTATTTTCGGAATGAAGCAGCCTACCATAATATATTATTTCTGGAATACAGTTTTCACCTTTTCATAAACTGTGGAGGTTCAGACGTAGAAACGATGATTATATTAAACATAGTAGTCTTTTTTTAATTCAGAGACAATGCTCTAGCAACTGAACTGAGTATAAGAACCAACATTAGACCTATGTACGGCGGTAGGCTTATTATTAATAAATTTAGTCAATAATAATCTCTCCTATACAATGTGTTCTGAAAAAGGGGCCCATAAGTCAGGGCGTGATTCCTCACATCAAAAGAGCAAAAAAAGTACTAATTAACACTAATTACATAGGTCCAAAAATGCTTCGTTATCAAGTATACAGAGTGAAAGATTTCGTCTGAATTTCAGTTCCCCTGTTGAAACGAATCCCTACGGGTATTTGTGGCTGTTAATTAAGATGTACAATTTAGCGTATATTGTGTAAAATGAACCGAAAAACTGAATAAAACCGTTTACAGACCTGTAGCTAGAGTAATTTTAAGATATGTGACGAAATACGTGAAACTTCGTCCCGAAAAACAAGTTCCTTTAAGGTTTGAAAGCAGGTTTACTATGTTAAATGTACAATAAACACAGAATATTTTTTACACAACTTGTAGAAAATTTAATTTCGAAGAGAAAGATGTAAAATAAGTCTATAATAGACAAACGCAACCTTTAAAAAATATCCTTAATTATACAAACAAAAAGCATGAAATGTAGAAAACTTAATAAATTTTGTCTATTTTTATGCGTTTTGTATGTAATTGAGGATTATTTTCTTAAAGGTTGCGTTTGTATACGTTATGGGCACCTTTTTCAGAACACTCTATAAATCATTAATAATTTTTTAATCACAATAGTTATAAAATATTTATCACTCTTACCGGTTTATTAATAGGAACTAAAGAAACCTCAAGGCTGTAGCAAAAACATATTGAAGCTCACCAAAAATTATTCTCTACAAAAACTATCTTACCTTGGTGACATCCTCAGATTTAGTGAACGTAGGACAAGTCTGATCCTCACTGAATGAGACTGAGATCAAAGCCGATAAAATGCAAAGTTTGAATATTTGCCTGTAAAAGAATTAAATTCAAATATTCTTTATTCCAGAAAATGCATTTATACAATAATGAATACAATTGCATATATTCTTAAATTTAATCGGATACAAAATAGAGTACAGTAACAAAACAAAATTCCATAACGAATAACTATACGAACTACTCATTTTCTGGAGCATTGACTTTGGAACATCAATGATTATAATAATTTGATTTTTGAAAGTCCTTTCACAATTACAATAATTGTAATATAAATGTATGGAATTGAGGTTCCAATAAATAATTAGTGACCCCTGGGTTGGAGAACTCGCTCAAGAACTGTTGTATTGTAATATTTGAAACCCGCAACTTTTAATTATAGAGTTGATGAAAATTATGAAAGCAGCTAAATATTTCTCTTACAATAATATTTGAGAGTAGGTTTATTCATTGGGGATCCTATTTGAAATTAAAAATTACTTTTCAAATAATGAAATGCCTTTTTGTAATTCAATACTGTGTTTTCGAGCAGTCATTCAGCAAAAAAATCATATTTAGTGAAAAAATGGTTGAAAACTGAAAAGCTTGTGCTGAAGTATGTAAAAAAGTCATGTTATTCAGTGTTCAAGATATCAGGTTGATCGGTTGGATAGATCTCTGATAAAAGGTACATATGTTAACATATTACGGCTTGTGGAGTTATTTTTTGGTCTGCCCCTTAATATTGAAAACATTTATTATAATGAAGGTAAACTCTACTTTGTTGTAGTTTAGACTCTGTGCATCTTTGTAAATATTTTTAAAAACACTTAATTTTTTGATGAAATGAGGAATGAATTTCACTACAGAGGAGAAGCTTCATCGGCCTCTCATAAAAATTATGCGTTTGTTTTAATATTTACAAAGATATAATAGAATGACTGCCTTTATTTTATACCTAGGAGGGCGAAGTTAGGGCGCAGTCGGCCCTCTCTTACACTTAACCCTCAAGATACACAGTGTCTGAACTAAATCAAAGATATTTCATAGTGTTTCCTCATGGAAAACAACATCAAGTAAATTTTATATTCGAATCCAAGGAAATTGTTTTAAAAGTAGAACAGTTTTTGGGTTCACTCACCGTAAACAAGACATGATTATCTGCTGGATGGATACTTTCTCCTAGATGGCTGTCAGTCAACTGACATTAATTAACGTCATCTGCGGTGTTATCAGCAAGTGGATACAAGTTATTGGAATAATGCTCCATCACTATTTAGACTATTGGTAGCTGAGACTGCTGTAGGCTACTATCAATATTGTCAGAGATAACCTTCTGCCCTCCATCTACACTTCCTAATGAATTTTCATCCAATTCTCTGCTTTCGACTCGGGCCAGTCTTGAAGGAAATCAGCTCTTGATGATTAGTCCAGTCAATATAGACATAAAAAAGGGGATGTGCTTGCAATATATATTGTAGTTTTGAATTTTAATATAATTATTATTTGCATACATGAGAGAAGTCCAGAACCAATTTCTTCATGCAAAATTTCCTTGTGCTAGATACAGAGTGGCCCAAAAACTTCGTATTTTCAGCTCATTTTGCAGTTTTCAGCTATTTCCGCCAAATCCAGTAATCGGACAGAAAAAGTTGCTCTTGCCTTTTTTCAGATTATAGAATTCTGGATAGAATGAGATCATTCGGAACTGTCTATCTCCAATGAGTATGGAGTTATGATTTTTCAAAAATTAGTGAAATTTTTGAAAAAAAATCAATTTGATGAATTTTAGTTTTTGAACAACAATATTTTCCGATTGTAACCATTTAGATGTATAATTCAAAATCCCTCTGGGCGTAATTTCGTGCTTTACAATCTGAGACCAGGTAGAGCGCTCTATCTCATATAGATTTCCAGGTACACCTGACAACAATGCTCCTTGTATTGTGAAAAACAGATAACTTCCAGCTTCAACCATCATCACAAACTAATTTGTCCTCACAGTGATATTTCGCACGAAATATCATTCCGGGTTATTTTCATTCCTGATTAATTCCAGTAGATCCATCTTTTTAAAATGGTCTTCTCTGATTTGGTTCACGTGAAATTGATCAGGATTAAAATTTAACCGGTTTTTGTGCAACCGGAGAGAAATTTTTGCATTCCTCTGGGAATAATTCTCAATTTACTGTGATTAGATAGAACATTTCTGTATGAACTATGAATGTTATATAATTTATTCTTTCGTAATTAATTTTTTATGCTTTTGTACTCCAGAGCGAAGCTCGGTCCCCGATATGAGTAGGTTATGTTGAGAAAATACAAAATTTATCACCATATATTACTACTTATAATTTTAGAATATTGAATAAGTATTGATGGATAAAAAAACCCACTACCAACCCTGGTAAATTCAACATAATTGTGCTAGGTTCAAATCATCAGTGGTCTAGTTATGGCATGAATGAGCATCACATGAACCAGCAACACCATATTTATTTATATTAATAACTAGTAGTTCTGTGAACAGTAGACCTCACGCAGTATTATCATCCACAAGTACCTGATGTCAACTGTTTTAATGTTAACAAAATCAGTTCACGTTTGAATTTGTATCCATAATTTATTAATATTTATGTTAATTTAAACAATGAATAGAATATATTTCTATTCCAGAATTTATATATATTTATCCAGTTCCGTGATATCTTTCCATCTAATGAAAATTATTTTTTTTCAATCAAAATATTATAATTTCTTCAGCATTATTTAGATCATTTGATTATTTTAATCACCTATTAAATTAGTTTTTTCGAATGTGAGAATATTGATACTGATGGACACGCATAATAATAACATGAATGCAAAACAAAATATTGAAACCAAAGACCTTAAAGCTGCTATTAGACCAAATTTATTCACAAAATGATAATAACTCAATCCTTATAGATTATATTAGATTGAACATAACTTATCATACACATGATGACATGTGTGTTTGTCAACTTGCGTTCAATCTAATAGAATCTATAAGATTAAGTTATCAACATTTTGTTAATACTTTGGTGTAAACCCAGCTTAAATATGCATACCTCTTCAAGGTCTTTGATTGAAACTATAGACCTTATACAAATACAGTAATAGACTGGCTTCTCCAGACATCTGTGTAATCACTTGTCAGCTGATTTATGATGAATAATTCTATAGTCTGATTTTTACTCTAATATTGGCGTATGAAGGAGGCTCCTTTCTACTTCTATATTATCCTTGAAATGCAAAATTTCCAAAAAACCTTGTATATACTCGACGCGCAATTTAAAAGGAACATACCTGTCAAATTTCATGAAAATCTATTACCGCGTTTCGCCGTAAATGCGCAACATATAAACATTAAGAGAAATGCCAAACCGTCGGCTTGAATCTTAGACCTCACTTCGTTCGGTCAATTAATAATAATATACTGAGGGTGATGCCCACATAAGCAATTGAGGAGAGAAAGAACATTAATGGTATTTTCATGAGTGAGTTTTCCTCTTATGTATA
>NW_024095341.1:0-8288 GCF_014356525.2 Nilaparvata lugens
GCAAACAAAGTTTGTGCGCTAGCAACGAGCATTCAGTAAGCACTCCAATTTGAGAAAACTAGAAAAAAAGTAACTGTAGAAACAAAAAAAAAATTTAGCAAACACTTCAAACAAAAATTAGAATACACTTTCAAAAAAGAAAAAGAAAAAACATGATAGTGGAATAGTTCATAGTATAAACATAAACAAAATATAATTCGTTAAACAAATATTCATTTTGATATAATTATCAAGAGTTTGAATTTAGTGCAGGATAACATTATATGAATTGGGTTCAGTTTGAGAGACAACTTTCAATAGTAAAGGGGGGAATATTAATTGAATTCATTCATTATGCTATTCAATTCAATATCAACTGATTGTCGGGCAGAGGTGTCAGCACATTGGTTATGTTGCGATCGGGCTACTGATCAGTACAGCTCTGAAAGATTCTATTTGTTTCAATAACGCGTCAGTCGACCGATGGAACGGATGCGTACGAGCTCGACCGATGTATTCGTACGCTGTATAAACGCATGGTCCTGACCGTGCGCGTGCGTGCCGTCAGTCCTGCTCTGTACGGATACATGGAATCTCTATGGAAAAGACAAGCGCGACTGACGTACGCACTGACGGTCGGTCGAGCTCTGTAACCGGCCTGACAGTTGAACGGTGAGTGACCGATAGCACGGGAGTGACCTGTTCGAAAACTTTTGTGATGAGCGGGTTTGAACCGTGGATTTCTAGGCTGCTACGCAAGCACTCTATCCACTAGACCACGTATCACTCCATTCATGATATAAAATTCAGTTAAAACACCAAGCATTCACCCAAAACTGTTTCAAACCTTAATAGTCCAATAATTGAAGTGATTGTTTCAGCTTTTCAATTATGATGGTGATGCAGTAATCAGATGCACTCTGTATACAGCTGAAAATAAGAGGAGGAGGCCTCACGTGCATAGGCTTGTGGGCAAAATGTCAGGACGGACAGAAAAAGATGACCCGCATGATATGCGTATAAGCCAGACGGACAACCATACGGCATGGTAAACTTATATAAAATTATACTATCATTTCTAATAATATTCATGAGACATTTTTTCAACTTACCGTACCTTATTTAAATTTCCGACAATGGATTGTATTTTTCGAACTGTAAATTGATAGTGTAATTGAAGAGTGTTGAAGTGACACATAACTAGCTATATTTGGACTGTTGTAAAATTAGAATTGGAACCGTTTTGGGCCTAAGCCTGTGGTACATTTCTGTAAGTTGTGTAGATTAGATTAGATTAGATTAGATTTTATCATGTCCTGAACATCCACAATAGTGGACAGAGGATGGGTCAACATTCAACTTATATAGATGAAAACTCTGGTGTGGCGCACTCACACAACTTTCCTTGCCGTTATGAAAATTTATCACCTGACGCTAGTGTTCACGCGCATTCCAAGTCTACTTTTCAAAGATCCAAGCCAGCTGGTGACAGGACAATAACGCTGGAGACACACGAAGTCTGCCATCTCTTCATAGTGAATGATTTGATAAAATCAACAGTTGCCAACAGTTTGCAATTGAAATAATAACATTTTCTCGAATTTCGAGCTTATTTAAAATTTTAGGTGAAGATGTTGCTGAATATTAATTGTAGAGATTCTCATTCTCAATCTTCTCCACTCGAAATTTTTTGTTCAAATTGTATCTAAAGTCTAATAATTGAGAATCTGAAATCAAACTTTGCATAGATGGTGCGGAGCTCCTGGAATTTTTGCAGTATGGCACTTGTGGCAGTTGATAGAGCTTATCAATGACTATTTTAGGTATAAATTTGATCAAAATCGTTGGAGCCGTTCGAGAAAATCGCGAAAAAACCCTGTTTTTGACAACATTTTTTGCCATTTTAGCCGCCATCTTGAATTGGATTTGTTCGAAATTGTTCGTGTCGGATCCTTATAGGGAAAGACCTTAAGTTCCAATTTCAATCATTCCGTTAATTGGGAGATGAGATATCGTGTACACAGACGCACATACACTCATACACAGACACACACACACCACACACACACACACACACCACACACACACACACACACACACACACACACACACACACAGACCATACCCAAAAACCACTTTTTTATACTTAGGGGACCATGAAACGTATAGAATAAGAAATTAGGGTACCTTAATTTTTTTTCGGAAAGCAATACTTTCCTTACCTTATATAATTAATTACCTATAATATTTCCTTACCTTTCAATACCTTTCTTCCTTATGGTAATAGGGTAAGGAAAGTAAAAACCTAGGATGGCGAAGTTAGGGCGATAAAAACCAGGAGGAGAGAGAGTAGTTGAAGAGGTTGAGAAAGTTAAGTGAGAAAACAAACAATGTGGAGATCGAACAAGAAATATCTCACTAAAAACCAAATATTTGCAACATTATTATTATCGGTGAAGATAGATGGGAGCAATTTGTGTTATTCAGTTAGTAGGTTACAGTGCTAGGCTAAACACTCACAGACGACGCACATACACACACACACACACACACACACACAAACACAAACACACACACACAAACACACACATTAGCTGATATCGGTATATCTGATGTAGTAACTGTTCATTCTTGTTTTAATTATTTATCATTTATATTTTATCCTCCAAAAAAATATATTTTTCAATGATTAAATGATGAATTTCCATAAAATTGAGATTGAATATAGTGGTAATTGATTATATCGCTATATTGTTGAAAACTATCTGGCAACATTGCGGAATTAGAAAAGGATTATGCTATCTGCTTTGTCTGATAATAGACAGGTAGCTACACCAATGTTAATCAAATATTGCCATTGTAACGTGGATCTAACTATAAGGATAATTATTTCCATCAATTAATTAACACATTTTCAGAGGAATAAAATGCTAATGTGAATATGCTAATGTGAATATTTAATATTTTTAGTGATAATAATGAGAAATAATTTGAAAATCTACATCGTGAAATTAAGGACTGAAAATTTTGTGAAGTGAACACTAACTACAAGACTCAACCTATTTTGGATTATGTGTAACCTTATATAAATTTGGGAGAGGAATAGCACAAGGTTACCTTATTTTTTTCTCTCCCTATCATTCTGATGATGTACTTACTGAAGCAGTGTGTGATATCATAACCTCAACCTTTGGACAACATTAACTTTTATCAAAAGTTTTGGAGAGAAATTGTACAGGCTCAGCCTAGTTTTTCCTTCAATGTCATTATATTATTATTGTAGTATTTTGTACAATAAAGAATAATAAATGTATGAATCAATAAGAATCAATCAATCTATATTATATTACAACTGGTGTTTTTTTCATTTCAGTTTCCAGAACCTTGTTATTATCACACTGCCCAGAAGTGTTGGTTGATGAACTGTTGGGTAAGAAAAACGAATAGCAGAAGCTAGATTCACTCAAAAACTCAACATAGAGGAAAAACTGCTTGGCAAGGTAGTACATCTATACTTTTTTATATTAATTTCATTAAGCACTCTGTAATTGTATTATGATGTTACTTGTTTAAATGAAATTAACTGATTGATTGCAGTCTTACTGTAATTGACCGAGCGAAGTGAGGTCTAAATTCAAGTCGACGGTTGGCATTTCTCTTAATGATTAAATTTATATGTTGCGCATTTACGGCGAAACGCGGTAATAGATTTTCATGAAATTTGACAGGTATGTTCCTTTTTAAATTGCGCGTCGACCTATATACAAGGTTTTTGGAAATTTTGCATTCAAGGATATATAAAAGGGAAAAGGAGCTTTCTTCATACGCCAATATAGAGTAAAAATCAGACTAGAATTATTCATCATAAATCGCTGTCTAGTGGACTATAATACTACCCGTTCAAAAACATCGAACATCTTGAAATGTATCTTTCCATCAACGTAGTAGACAGTTGACTATAATACTACCCGTCAAAAACATCGAACATCTTGAAAATGCCATCTTTCCATAACGTTAGTAGACAGTTGACTATAATACTACCCTTCAAAAACATCGAACATCTTGAAAATGCATCTTTCCATCAACGTTAGTAGACGTTGACTATAATACTACCCGTTCAAAAACATCGAACATCTTGAAGATGTCTTTCCATCAACGTTGTAGACAATTGCAGCCAGACCTGATAATAGCGCTCACATTCACATTCCGGGACGACACGTCACGGTACGATAGGACAGAAAGCTCTATGTTTATTTAGAATTTTTTCTAGACATTTTAAATTGATAAATTATCTATTAATTTTTGAGAAAACATAACAAGAGGTCAAAGTAACTTACTGAGCGCGAGGTCTACTGTTCACAGAACTACTAGTATGAGTAAATTAAATGTCATCACACACCCAGCTACGGTAAGCTAGTAATACTTCTTTGAAAGACGTAGCTATACTATAATCCTTCCACCCAGGTTTAATCTACAGAGGGATATGTACTGTAATTCATATGTAATCGTATATTATGCGTAAAAATGTCTTGTATTATTATTATATTATTAGAATTTTTTGCAATATGTTTGTAACATTGTAAACTTGCAGTGGAATAAATGATCATTATTTATAATTTCAATTCAGTAATAAATAAAAAGAAATTCAATGTAAACAGGATGAATCATTATCATATTGAAAGCTACGCTACGCTGGTGTAACGGAACAGATTCGTATCTTGGAGTTAACATTGGGAGATAGGATGGCTACATCTTCCAATAACATGGCTTTTTAGTCATTATCCGCCATTTTTCTCAAGAATATTACGGAGCTCCTGAAATTTTCCCAGAAATGAGACTCATTTCAGTTGATAGGGCTTATAAATAGCTATCCATGGTATAAATTTGAAGAAAATCGTTAGAGCCGTTTTCGAGAAAACCGTGAAAAACATGGTTTTTTAGTATTATCCGCCATTTCTTCCGCCATTTGAATTCAATTTTTTGAATTTCTTATTGTCAGATCCTCATGGTATAAGGACCTTAAGTTTAAAATTTCAAGTCAATAGTTAATTAGGTTAAATAGGTTATCGTGTTCACAGACATACACACACACACACACCACACACACACACACACACACACACACACACACACACACACACACACACACACACACACACACACACACACCCACACACCCAAAAATCATGCTTTTGGACTCAGGAGACCTTGAAACGTATAGAAAACTTGAAATTAGGGTACCTTAATTTTTTTTTGGAAAGCAATACTTTCTTTACCTATGGTAATGGGCAAGGAAAGTAAAAGCGTATTTCTAACTGAACGTAGCTGGGTGATCATTGCTTGCGGTTAGAGGAAATCTGGGAGATGAGCTACTGGAAGATAGTATTCGTTCTAGAGTACGTTTATTTAATATTATAGTATTATTATTGTTAATTTTATTTCTTATATAATTATTGAAAGAATATTGTAAAAATGGCAACTCCGACACAAGCAGCTGCAGCTGCAGCCCAACCTCAAGTTCCTGTATTGAAAAAGGAATTTTTAGATATGATACCGGAATTTTCTGGTGATCCATTACTGCTTAACAGATTTGTATAAACTTGTGATAAGATCGTTGCCAAGTTTTATTTTAACCATGTAGACCCATGTAGTAGTGTAGAGAAATATATAGGTGGTAATCAATACCCTTGTCTACTAACCATAGAGGAATATAGGATAAGATGATACCCCATGGTATATGTAATATATTAATAACAACAATTATTTCAATGTTGAATTACTTTATTATTTTATACATTACAATTTATTATTCTCTATTAGTTATGTTGGCGGCAGTGCGACCATCAGTTGTGAATTGGTATGTTGCCTTGCCTGTGTGCTTGGTCTGTTCTCTTCTTGCTGCTTAATGAACGTTATATATGGAATTATGTGAATTCTAAAATGTTGGTTAATTTGCGCGCACCCACCCAAAACACTACAGTATAGGTCGTTTATGTTCCAAATTTCAAGCCAATTTTTTGTTAACTCAAGCCGATCACTGTCGACTACTGTCTATTATTACTGTTTTGTCGGGTTAGAGTGTAAGAACGGCCAGTATGAGATACTACGAGTGCCACATAGATTCACTAAAAAGAATTACTGTAGTGAGGTCCACTTTATAATGGCAGTGGATAAAGATAGAATAGCGATGCCGATTCTCTGCATTAATTAATTATATTTCTACACTGTCAAAAACATAATTGGCATCGGTGTGGACCTAGAAAAGGATAGTACCACCGGCTATGTCGAATGATAGACAAGGATAGCCAAACCTAAGTTGATCAAATACTGTCATTATAACGTGGACCTCACTATAGGACTATCGGCGAAATTTAAAACATTAACGTCCTGTACCATGGTATATCTTATGCTACTAGTAGTTCTGTGAACAGTAGACCTTACGCAGTATTCTCATCCACAAGTACCTGATTGACTATAGACCTTATGGAAACGCAATAGACTGGCTTCTCCACACATCTGTGTATCACTTGTCCACTGATTTATGATGAATAATCTATAGTCTGATTTTTACTTTCCTTGCCCTATTACCATAGGTGAGGAAAGTATTGCTTCCGAAAAAAATTAAGGTACCCAGATTCTAAATTTCTATACGTTTCAAGTCCCCTGAGTCCAAAAAATTGATTTTTGGGTATTGGTATGTGTTTGTGTGTATGTGCGTCTGTGTACACGATATCTCATCTCCCAATTAACGGAATGAATTGAAATTTGGAACTTAAGGTCCTTACGATATAAGTATCCGACACGAACAATTTCGATCTGATGCAATTCAAAATGGCGGCTAAAATGGCGAAAATGTTGTCAAAACAGGGTTTTTTGCAATTTTCTCGAAAACGGCTCCAACGATTTTGATCAAATTCATACCTAAAATAGTCATCGATAAGCTCTATCAACTGCCACAAGTCCCATATCTGTAAAATTTCAGGAGCTTCGCCCCAGCAATGCAGATAGATTCCAATTATCAGGCTTCAGATACAATTGAAACGAAAAAATCAAGTGGAGTAGATTGAGCATGAAAATCTCTACAATTAATGTTCAGTAACATTTTCACCTAAAATTGAAAATAAGCTTTAAATTCGAGAAAATGTGATTATTCAATTGCAAATTATTGTTGATTCTATTAAATCATTCACTATTAAGAGATAGCAACCTCATGTGTGTCTCCAGCGTTATTGCCCTGTCACCAGCTGGCTCAAATCTTTGAATAGTAGACTTGAGATGCGCGGGAACACTAGCGTCAGGTGATCAATTTTCATAACGGCAAGGAAAGTTGTGTGAGTGCGCCACACCAGATTTTTAATCTAATATTGGCGTATGAAGGAGGCTCCTTTTTCCTTTATATTATCCTTGAAATGCAAATTTCCAAAAACCTTGTATATACGTCGACATGCAATTAAAAAAGGAAATACCTGTCAAATTTCATGGAAATCTATTACCGCGTTTCGCCATAAATGCGCACCTTATAACATTTAAACATTAAGAGAATGCCAAACCGTCGACTTGAATCTTAGACCTCACTTCGCTCGGTCAATATATGTTTTCTCTATCGTTCCACGATAAACGATACAGTATCACAACACATGATACAAAACAATATGATACCCTATCATCTCAACTTAATACACAACACCATGGGATATCTTCTTATGCTATATTTTCTCTATAATCTTACTCAACTGGTTAATTGAAAACTTACCAAACCCAAGACTGGATATTCTATCCAGCTTGGTGAGATTCGATATTGAGTAGTGTTGGTTTACCATAATATTCACTAGAATACAATTGAATCGCTTAACATTACTGGCCGTTATAGTTGACCGAGCGAAGTGAGGTCTAAGATTCAAGTCGACGATTTGGCATTTCTCTTATGTTTTATGTTGCGCATCACGGCGAAACGGGTTAATAGATTTTTATGAATTTAACAGGTATGTTCCTTTTTAATTGCGTGTCGACGTATGTACAAGGGTTTTGAAATATTGCATTTCAAGATAATAATAAAAGGAAAAAAGGAGCCTCCTTCATACGCCAATATAATCATAATAATAATAATATAATAATAATAATAATAAAGCTTTATTGACATTCTAATAGAACAAAAGCCTCTCATATGAGGTAATGATATTTTGTGCTGGCAGCTTGACAGTAACTTCAATAACTATTTACAAATTTACAATTTCTTGATGATTTTCTCCCATCTCTTTCTGTCCCTGGCTATTGTCGGCCACATATCTCCAACTCTTTGGGTGAGCTCG
>NW_024095342.1:0-7324 GCF_014356525.2 Nilaparvata lugens
AATTAGATGTTAAGTTTTTTATCTGATTTACAGATTGGAACCACTTTGGCTATCTTACATGGTTTTGGAAATTTATTTGTGTTGAAACTGAGGTTAACTATATGAAGCAAGGGAGTAATCAAAGTGACAATATTGTTTTTAATAAATGTTGATGGTATATTATCCCAGCCCGGCGCCGAGTTGCCCT
Organism: Nilaparvata lugens; assembly: GCF_014356525.2. NCBI lineage: Eukaryota > Metazoa > Arthropoda > Insecta > Hemiptera > Delphacidae > Nilaparvata > Nilaparvata lugens. Next base: position 188 of record NW_024095342.1, read on the forward strand.
TAATGCTCCCTACAACCTCAATAAGCTCCTGCCATGTAACTGGCCGTAGCCGGAACATGAAGCCAGTTTAAATCAAAACTGATGAAATACAGGTAGACTATATCAAATGAAACTGTATACAATATCAATTTAAATTGTTATACCACTTAATAAGAACAAATCAGGAAACTATTTTCGGTTGCTAAACCGTAATCAATCTCTGGTAAACCCAGTTTAGTCATTCTAGAACCGGTAATTACTGTTTACTAGAGATTGATAACTGTGTAACAACCGAAACTAGTTTCTTTATGTTTCTATCCTTGTATACTGTAATATTACATTTTTCTTCTCACATTTGAATCGAATCTTCAATTCGAGATCTATGGAACTTTATAGTAAATGTCAGAATTATCGATAGACGGACAAATTTTTTGACGGACAATTTATTATCGTAAATGTTTGTTGCATTGTTCCATGGTGTCACCGAGGCAGGGTTAACAAATTACTAAATAAATCGTTTATTTAAATAGAATATATGTATAAAAATTAAAATAACATTTTCAAAATAAAGTTTTATTGAGAACAGATGTAGAATGTGAATTCTAAACTTATAAGTTTATAATTTTTTTGATGACGTGTCTGTGAGGTCATTGCTGGTTTGAGGTGTCTTTTGCTTTTTTCCTGTTCTGCCCTTCTTCTGAAAACATGGCTGGCTGTTGCTTGTGTAATTTTGTGCTCTGAATTATTGTCTGTTTAAGTGAATTTATTAATGTTTTAAATTGAGTTTTATATAAATTTTTGTGCATAATTTGCTGTTTGTATAGTCAAGCCAATAGCCACTATGTTTCAACTGTAAACTAGATAAGTATTTTAGTTCGTAGTTACTTGAAATAATTAGTCTTAAGATATTTTCTCTTTCTGTATTTTGTGTATTTTCATCTGAAGATTATAAGTTAATTTGCTCTGAAAACTGGATTTCTCATTCATAGGCAATAGATCCATTCACAGTTTATCAAGAATCTATTTTATTGGAGCCGACAACTGTCCTTGGTTTGATAGGTGTTAAATGCTATTCCAACCGTTTAAGGAAAAATTGGTAGCACGGCAAATGTTACCCCTGTGGTGGGACCGAATTACAAAATAAATATGTCCCAAATGGTACACCATGAAATCCCTGGTTATAGAAATTATTAGTGGATAGATATCTTGATAGGTTATGAATGGTTTGTTGCTGAGTGGGAAGTCGGTTCAAGAGAGATCAAGTTTTAATGAATCAGTGCATATTACAAAATGGCAAACATTAAAAATGATCTGAATCTTATAGCATTCTTAACACAAAGGTTTGATAAGCTAGATGCTAGATTTGATGAGCAAAATGCTAAGTTTAATGCTAGATTTGATGAGCAAAATGCTAGATTTGATGAACAAAATGCTAGATTTGATGAGCAAAATGCTAAGTTTAATGCTAGGTTTGATGATATGAAGCAAGAATGTACTAATATAAGACTAGAGCAGGTTAGTATAAACCTTCTATTGAAAAGTGCACATGAAACATTGAAAGATGAAGATGAAGATGAAAACAAATTGAAGCAGGATGATAGTAGTGTTAAGTTACAAGATCAACTCATTCAAGTTTCTGAAATGTAGGCCTAGTTACTGTTGTTGGAAAAGTCAACCATAGTGAGACAGTAGAATTGAGTAAAGAAGTAGGTAGGGAGTTGTCTTCACTGAAAGTCAACTATCAAGAAAGTACTATTGCTACATTGAAGGTTAGGAAAACAGTAAACAAATCGAATGTTTCTATGGATCAGATTACTACATCGAAAGTTAGGAAAACAGTAAATAAAATGAATGATTACATGAGACAGGTTTCTGTGGAGGTTAGGAACAATGTGAACAAAATGAATGTTGCTTTGAGTCAAGTTGATGAGTTCAACTTTCAACTGAGAATTGAAAAGGTGTATGCAATGCATTCTCAAGTGAGCATGATTGACTTTTGTGAGCAAAATGCTTTGTTAAAACAAATGAACCCATGAAGAAAATCATGCTATTGAAGAAAACAAAACGCAAAGTTTCCATTGATGTATTAGTATTCAAAGGTTGTTTCAAGTTGCTTATTTACAAGATAATGACAATGAATCACATGATGAAAGGGTATTCCCCAACAAACAATGATAGGAATCCTGTGTCATGCCGGGATTCAGAATAGCAATGACCGTAAATACTACGTATGGTAAGAGTCCATAATTGTATCTTTTTCTTTCCTGTAGCCTATTTTTCTTGGCCCTTAATCTTTTCAATTTTCGATTCTTTCCTGTCTTTGTGTAATATTCAGTAAATTTCTTCTATGATGCATATCTTAACCAATCTTGTCCATAGTCATTTAAATTTGTATTTTTCTGAAATAATATTAGAAGTTGAAATAGTAGCTTATTTTCCTAATCTTTAATTGTTGATAAAACTTAACTTTTCTAAAATCTATCCATTGTTGTGTAAATAATTGTTTGCTTGCGGTATATTTTTTCATCATGTATTACATATTTTAATCATGTCTATTTTTTTCAGGTATCATATTAGGTAATTAGGTTTTTCAGAGCAATTTTGTCCCATGTTCTCATCTTTCATTGCATATTGTGCCATAAGCCATATGTAATTAGGTTATAGTTTTCTTCTGGGCTTTTAACCCATTTTGCATTTTATTTTTTCTTTGCTGTCCAATACTTTGGATTTTTGGTAGACAAGTAGGTGTGATTCTTTTAGAGGTGTGGGCGTGAACCACATACGGCTGGACTCGATTATCTGACCTACTTGTTTGCGATATAAAAACCTTATGACTGCAACAACAAATGTTTGTAAAACCTTTTGCATACTTTTGTTTTGTGGTCCGATACTAGAGTCTGCTATCACATTGCCTTACAGACATCTAGGAACTATCCACCCAGTCACAATAGTCAACACATTTTTTCCTTCACCAGTTGTTTTTGTGGGAGTGATAGCTCACAATTATAACAAATTAGAGTCATACTTGGAATTTACAAAATTCCATAGTAGTATATTTTATTAAATATACTTCCTCATGAAAGTTCAGTACTGACATGTAGGATAGGCTCTAATTAATCTTTCTCTTCTTTGTATTGTTTTAGGGAATTTATTTACCCAGTTTTTTTTCTCTTGTTTGTATTTTTTAGGGAACTTATTTACCCATATTTCATCTTGATCATCTTTGTATTATAATCTTGAAATGTTTATACTTATTATACAGTCTTTAAATTTTAAATTATTTTAAAAAATAATTGGTTTAATTTAAAACGTTGTGTTATATTATCAATTGAAATGAATAAAGGCTAAAATTTTTCTAAAGTGTTTTGTAATTGATATTTTTTTTCAAATTTTAAAACTGTTTGTTCTATAAATTTTGATATGATTGATTATCGTTTGAAATGGATGCTGGAGTGTATGTAGAATTTTTAGTGGGGTTTGTTGATTAGAATTTTGCTGGTATGTGATTGTTTTTTGAGATGGAAACCCATTATTGCCTAAAGAAGGAATAACAGAGGTTATGACTTAGAGAGGCAGTAATGAGATAATATTTTTTGTGTTGATTAATAATGTTGATTGCCATAGATGCAAAAATAATGATTAATAATGTTGATTGCCATAGATGCAAAAATAATGATTAATAATGTTGATTGCCATAGATGCAAATGATGATTATGATGAATATTGTTTGCCTTTGAAGCAAAATATTATTGATGTTTTGAATGGTTTCTTGTTTAATGATTGATAGTAAAGTTTTGTCATGAAATGTAGTTTGTGTTTAGAACATTGAAGAGTCGAAATAAACTGTAGTATCCGACAAACGATGATTAACAATATTAATAATTTGTTTTTTATACAATTTTTGAACAAAATTAAAACTAAATAATTTTGAAACCCTGAATGATAATCATAAATGTGAAATGAACTTGCTATAAATGCTATAATGAATGTTATACTAAATGATAATGAAATGCAGATATATTATGAAATGATTGTGAATAGAAGACCAATTGTCTGAAATTATTGAAATATGTATTGAAATTAAATTTTGTTGTGATGATATGATGTTTTTTACAATTTTGATAATGATACAGGGTGTTATGAAATTCTATTTCTATTTTGAAGAATGGATTAAAATTTGATATTTGAACAGTGAATAGATGAAAATGAATTTTTTTAAATTTATCATTGATATGTCCATATTTCACAATTTATGTATTGCTGACTGTATAATAAGATGTTAACAAATTTCAATTTCATAGATACTTAAAATAATTTTTATGTGTATTAGATTGTATTGATAGCCTAATCAAGTTTTTCTTTTTAGTTTATAAGCATTTTAAGATAACAGGTACAGCACAGACATTAACATTGAAATAGTTATCATGTGAATCTCGAAATCAGTAACAAGTGAACGCCATGAAGAGTGTTAAGAACATTTGGGTGATTTTCAAACTAGTGTGACATAACTACGCCATATCTACGCCTAAATCTACGCTGCGGCCTACACCAATAACTACGCTAATGTCAACACCAATATCAACACCAATAACTACGCCAAAATCTACGCCGATGCCTGTGCTGATGCAACGCCAATATCTACGCCGATGCCTGCGCCGAAGCCATATCTGCGCCAATGCTGATGCCAAAATCTGCGCCAATGCTGATGCCAAAATCTGCGCCAATGCTGATGCCAACAACAAAAATCAATGCCAATAGCTACGCCAATGCCAAAATCTGGGCCAATGCCAACAACAAAAATCAATGCCAATAGCTATGCCAATGCCTGCGCCAATGCTGATGCCACACCAAAATCAACGCCGATGCCTGTGCTGATGTCATAGCTACGCCAATGCCAATAGCTACATCCATGCCTGCGCCAATGCCAAAATCTGCGCCAATGCTGCACCAATGCCAATAGCTACGCCAATGCCTGCGCCATGCTGATGCCACACCAAAATCAACGCCGATGCCTGTGCTAATGCCAATGCCTGCGCCAATGCCAATGCCTGCGCCAATGCCAATATCAACGCCGATGCCAAAGCCGACACCAAAGCATACACCAATAGCAATGCCAATGCTTATTGCTGACTCTGTATCTCAAACTTCAACACTACTGCATTACCTGGAGGTAATTGCCATCCATGTTCACATTCACAACTTTGAATTCAGAAGAACAGTCACAGTATCATGAAAGAATTGATTCAAAAAATCCTCTCCTAAATTATTCCTGTATGCAGAACTCTAAACCTTGAAAGCTGAAAATATCAAAAAACCAAACCTTACCTAAATTAATCCTCACCTAAATTAATCCTGTATGCAGCGTCTATCTCTTTTCCAAAAAACGAATTACATTGTCATTTCAAGCCTGAAATGTACATTGTATAATTACAAATATGATACAAAATTTATGTGACTCTGTATTGAATTTGGAATGCAGCCGTCTACTACAAACATGAAGCAATGCTAACTGAGATGTCACCTGTATCGAGTTTGATATGCATCAGTCGACTACAAGTATCAGCCCAACACTACGTGCATCCAGATCAGCCCAACACTAACGTCATCACATTGGAGTCACACTTAACTGAAAATCATACTGAGTGCCTTAACGGACTGTTTTCCAAAATGTGCATCAATAAAATCAACCGCGTCAATAGTGAAAGAAATGAACATTTTTTGATTTATTGAAATTTTATGTGAAAATTAAATGTAACAATTCATCAATTCATTTAAAAAAAAATAATAATAATAAATTTTTCATTCAACATACTAAATTTTTTTTTATGCAATAAAAATTAAATTTTTCTATCTATTAAATTTATGTGCAATTTCAAAAAACTATTCTTTACATATTAAACTTTCTGTTGAGATATTTTTCTTTAAATTATAAAGCTAAATCAAAAGTAATATTGATATTCTATATTTTGAAATATTGTTTGGAAACATATAACAAACGCTATTGATGAATTTTTATAATAATTTTCAATATTTTTGGATGACATGTAATGTTTTTCTAGAAAAAATTGTTACTGTTCTCAAATTTAAATTTCAACAATTTTCATTAGGGTCAATGTAAATTTTTTCTTTGAATTTTCAAACAGTAAAATTTTTTTTATGTCAAGAGGGGGGTATTTGTAATATTACATTTTTCTTCTCACATTTGAATCGAATCTTCAATTCGAGATCTATGGAACTTTATAGTAAATGTCAGAATTATCGATAGACGGACAAATTTTTTGATGGACAATTTATTATCGTAAATGTTTGTTGCATTGTTCCATGGTGTCACCGAGGCAGGGTTAACAAATTACTAAATAAATCGTTTATTTAAATAGAATATATGTATAAAATTTAAAATAACATTTTCAAAATAAAGTTTTATTGAGAACAGATGTAGAATGTGAATTCTAAACTTATAAGTTATAATTTTTTGATGACGTGTCTGTGAGGTCATTGCTGGTTTGAGGTGTCTTTTGCTTTTTCCTGTTCTGCCCTTCTTCTGAAAACATGGCTGGCTGTTGCTTGTGTAATTTTGTGCTCTGAATTATTGTCTGTTTAAGTGAATTTATTAATGTTTTAAATTGAGTTTTATATAAATTTTTGTGCATAATTTGCTGTTTGTATAGTCAAGCCAATAGCCACTGTGTTTCAACTGTAAACTAGATAAGTATTTTAGTTCATAGTTACTTGAAATAATTAGTCTTTAGATATTTTCTCTTTCTGTATTTTGTGTATTTTCATCTGAAGATTATAAGTTAATTTGCTCTGAAAACTGGATTTCTCATTCATAGGCAATAGATCCATTCACAGTTTATCAAGAATCTATTTTATTGGAGCCGACAACTGTCCTTGGTTTGATAGGTGTTAAATGCTATTCCAACCGTTTAAGGAAAAATTGGTAGCACGGCAATACATACGTTTTATGAAAATTCTTCACAATATCTATAAGACTCTTCTACTGTAGTGAGATCTAGTTTCGCTTTAAACTGTCACCATACCTTATAAAGAACATCAATGCTTTTCATTCGTCCAATACTGACAGTTTAAAGTGAATGTCAATAGGCTATGGGTTGTTTTTTTGTTGTGGGTGATGGCCACATAGCTCTGGAGCTGCCC
>NW_024095343.1:0-8215 GCF_014356525.2 Nilaparvata lugens
ATGCCTGCGCCAATGCCAATATCTACGCTGATGCCTGCGCCAATGCCAATGCCTGCACCAATGCCAATGCCTGCGCCAATGCCAATGCCAATATCAACGCCGATGCCAAAGCCGACACCAAGCATACACCAATAGCAATGCCAATGCTTATTGCTGACTTTGTATCTCAAACTTCACACTACTGCATTACCTGGAGGTAATTGCCATCCATGTTCACATTCGCAACTTTGAATTCAGAATAACAGTCACAGTATCATGAAATAATTGATTCAAAAAATCCTCTCCTAAATTATTCCTGTATGCAGAACTCTAAACCTTGAAAGCTGAAAATATCAAAAAACCAAACCTTACCTAAATTAATCCTCACCTAAATTAATCCTGTATGCAACGTCTATCCTTTCCAAAAAACGAATTACATTGTCATTTCAAGCCTGAAATGTACATTGTATAATTATATGATACAAATTTACGTGACTGTATTGAATTTGGAATGCAGCCGTCTACTACAAGCATGAAGCAATGCTAACTGAGATGTCACCTGTATCGAGTAGTATATGGTTTCCCTCCATTGAGGGAAGTTTTTCATTTTACAAAATCGTCTGGATAACTTCTGATCTCTAGGATTTCAATGAGGAGATGCAATCGTCTACTACAAGCATGAGGCAATGCTAACTGAGATGTCACCTGTATCGAGTTTGATATGCATCAGTCAACTACAAGTATCAGCCCAACACTACGTGCATCCAGATCAGCCCAACACTAACGTCATCACATGGAGTCACACTTAACTGAAAATCATACTGAGTGCCTTAATGGACTGTTTTCCAAAATGTGCATCAATAAAATCAACCGCGTCAATAGTGAAAGAAATAAACATTTTTTGATTATTGAAATTTTATGTGAAAATTAAATGTAACAATTCATTTAAAAAAAAATATACATAAATAATAATAATAAATTTTTTTCATTCAACATACTAATTTTTTTTTATGCAATAAAAAATGAATTTTTCTATCTATTAAATTTATGTGCAATTTCAAAAAACTATTCTTTACATATTAAACTTTCTGTTGAGATATTTTCCTTAAATTATAAAGCTAAATCAAAAGTAATTTTGATATTCTATACTTTGAAATATTGTTTGGAAACATATAAAAATGCTATTGATGAATTTTTATAATAATTTTCAATATAGTTGACATGTAATGTTTTTCTAGAAAAATTGTTACTGCTCTCGAATTAAATTTCAACAATTTTTCATTAGGGTCAATGTAATTTTTTTTCTTTAAATTTTCAAACAGTGAAATTTTTATGTCAAGAGGGGGGTATTTGTAATATTACATCTTTTTCTCACATGGGAATCGAATCTTCATTCGAGATCTATGAAATTTATAGTAAATATCAGAGTCATCAATAGACAGACAAACTTTCGACGGAGAATTTTTTATTGTAAATGATTGTTGCATTGTTCCATGGTGTCACCGAGGCTTGGTTAGCAGAAGTAATAGATAATAGTTTATTTAAATAGAGAATATATGAAAGTTTAAAATAACAGTTTCAAAATAAGTTTTATTGAGAACAGATGTAGAATGTGAATTCTAAACTTGTAAGTTATAATTTTTGGTGACATGTCTGTAAATCGACACCGAACCAGGCTTTGTTCTGACTTGTAGTTTTTTCCGGTGGCTTCTTTCTTCTCTAGAAAAATGGCTGGCTATGTGTTGTTGTAAAATTTTGCTCTAAATCATTTTCGTTTATTAATGTTTTAAATTGAGTTTTAAACAATTTATAGTGTTCTATTTTGTTCGTATATTGCTATTTGTGTATTCAAGCCAATAGCCACTGTTTTTCAACTGTAAACTAGATAAGTATTTTAGTTCATAGTAACTCTAAATAATTAGGCTTATAAGATATAGTTCTTTGTGTATTTGTATAAATTCATCTGAAGATTATAAGTTCATTGCTCTGAAAACTGGATTTCTCATTCATAGGCGAAGATCCATTCATAATTTATCAAGAATCTATTACATTGGAGCCGACAACTATCCTTAGGTTAATAGGTGTAAATGCTATTCCAACCGATTTAAGGAAAATTGGTAGCATGGCAAATGTTACCCCTGTGGTGGGACAGAATTACAAAATAAATATGTCCCAAATGGTACACCATGAAATCCCTGGTTATAAAAATCATTAGTAGATAGATATCTTGATAGGTTATGAATGGTTTACTGCTGAGTGGGAAATAGGTTCAAGAGAGATCAAGTTTTAATGAATAGATATCTGTGCATATTACAAAATGGCAAACATTAAAAATGATCTGAATCTTATAGCATTCTTAACACAAAAGTTTGATGAGCAAAATGCTAGATTGATGAGCAAAATGCTAGGTTTGATGAGTGAAGCAAGAATTTGCTAGCATTAGACTAGAGCAGGCTAGTATAAACCTTCTATTGAAAAATGCACATGAAACTGAAAGATAATCACGAAGATGAAAACAAATTGAAGCATGATAATAGTAGTGTTAAGATACAGGATCAACTCATTCAAGTTTCTGACAATGTAGGCCTAGTTACTGTTGTTGAAAAAGTCAACCTTAATGAGATAGTAGAATTGAGTAAAGATGTAGGTAGGGAGTTGTCTTCACTGAAAGTCAACTATCATGAAAGTAATATTGCTACATTGAAGGTTAGGAAAACTATAAACAAAGTGAATGATTACATGAGACAGGTTTCTGTAGAGGTTAGGAAAAATGTAAACAAAATGAATCTTGCTTTGAGTCAAGTTGATGAGTTCAACTTTCAACTGAAAATTGAAAAAGTGTATGCAATGCATTCTCAAGTGAACATGACTAACTTTTGTAGGCAAAACAGCTTTGTTGAAACAAATGAACCCATGAATAATATCATGTTCTTGAAGAAAACGAAACGCAAAGTCTCCATTGATGTGTTAGTATTCAAAGGTTGTTTCAAGTTGCTTACTTACAAGATGATGACAATGAATCACATGATGAAAGGGTATTCCCCACACACAATGATTAGGAATCCTGTGTCATGCCGGATTCAGAATAGCATGACCGTAATACTACGTATGGTGAGAGTCCATAATTGTATCTTTTTTCTTTCCTGTAGCCTATTTTTCTTGGCCCTTAATCTTTTCAATTTTCGATTCTTTCCTGTCTTTGTGTAATGTTCAGTAAATTTCTTCTATGATGCATATCTTAACCAATCTTGTCCATAGTCATTTAAATTTGTATTCTTCTGAAATAATATTAGAAGTTGAAATAGTAGCTTATTTTCCTAATCTTTAAATTGTTGATAAAACTTAACTTTTCTAAAATCTATCCATTGTAGTGTAAATAATTGTTTGCTTGTGACATATTTTTTCATCATGTATCACTTATTTTGAAATGTGTGTTGTTTTAGGGAATTTATTTACCCAGTTTTCTTTTTCTCTTTTTTGTATTTTTTAGGGAACTTATTTACCCATTATTCATCTTGATCATCTTTGTATTATAATCTTGAAATGTTTGTACTTATTATACAGTCTTTAAATTATAAATTATTTGGTTATAATAAATAAACGTCAAAATTTGAAAGTATTAATGAATTCTGTAGCCATATATATGTGATGTATTAATGAAAGTTAACTTGAATAATATTGTTTTCATTGAATAAAAACGTTGTGTTATATTATCAATTGAAATGAGTTAAAGGCTAAAATTTTTCTAAAGTGTTTTGTAATTGATATTTTTTTCAAATTTTAAAACTGTTTGTTCTATAAATTTTGATATGATTGATTATCGTTTGAAATGGATGCTGGAGTGTATGTAGAATTTTTAGTGGGGTTTGTTGATTAGAATTTTGCTGGTATGTGATTGTTTTTTGAGATGGAAACCCATTATTGCCTAAAGAAGGAATAACAGAGGTTATGACTTAGAGAGGCAGTAATGAGATAATATTTTTTGTGTTGATTACTATGTTGATTGCCATAGATGCAAAATAATGATTAATAATGTTGATTGCCATAGATGCAGATGATTACTTATGAATATTGATTGCCTTTGAAGCAAAATATTATTGATGTTTTGAATGGTTTCTTGTTTAATGTTTGATAGTAAAGTTTTGTCATGAAATGTAGTTTGTGTTTAGAACATTGAGAAGTCGAAATAAACTATAGTATCCAACAAACGATGATTAACAATATTAAATAATTTGCTTTTTATACAATTTTTGAACAAAATTAAAACTAAATAATTTTGAAACCCTGAATGATAAATCATAAATGTGAAATGAACTTGCTATAAATGAAATGTTATATTAAATGATAATGAAATGCAGATATATTATGAAATGATTGTGAATAGAAGATCAATTGTCTGAAATTATTGAAATATATATATATATATATATATATATATATATATATATATATATATATATATATATATATATTGAAATTAATTTTGTTGTGATGATCTGATGTTTTTTTTACAATTTTGATAATGATACAGGGTGTTATGAAATTCTATTTCTATTTTGAACAATGGATAAATGGAAATGAAATTATATTTTTTATATTGAATCTCCATATTTCACAATTATGTATTGCTGACTGTATAATAAGATGTTAACAATTTCAATTTTATATTGATTATATACTTAAAAATAATTTTCATGTGTATTAGATTGTATTGATAGCCTAATCAAGTTTTTCTTTTTAGTTTATAAGCATTTTAAGATAACAGGTACAGCACAGACATTAACATTGAAATAGTTATCATGTGAATCTCGAAATCAGCAACAAGTGAACGCCATGAAGAGTGTTAAGAACATTTGGGTGATTTTCGAACTAGTGTGACTCATCTACGCTGCGGCCTACACCAATAACTACGCCAATGTCAACGCTGCGGCCTACACCAATAACTACGCCAATGTCAACACCAATATCAACACCAATAACTACGCCAAAATCTACACCGATGCCTGTGCTGATGCCAACGCCAATATCTACGCCGATGCCTGCGCCGATGCCAATGCCTGCGCCAATGCTGATGCCAAAATCTGCGCCAATGCTGATGCCAACGCCAATAACTATGCCAATGTCAACACCAATAACTACACTAATAACTACGCCAATATCTACACCAATAACTAAGCCAATATCTACACCAATAACTGCACCAATGCCAATATCTACGCCGATGCCTGCGCCAATGCCAATGCCTGCGCCAATGCCAATGCCTGCGCCAATGCCAATGCCTGCGCCAATGCTGATGCCAATGCCAAAATCAACGCCGATGCCTGCGCCAATGCCAATATCTACGCTGATGCCTGCGCCAATGCCAATGCCTGCACCAATGCCAATGCCTGCGCCAATGCCAATGCCAATATCAACGCCGATGCCAAAGCCGACACCAAAGCATACACCAATAGCAATGCCAATGCTTATTGCTGACTTTGTATCTCAAACTTCAACACTACTGCATTACCTGGAGGTAATTGCCATCCATGTTCACATTCGCAACTTTGAATTCAGAATAACAGTCACAGTATCATGAAATAATTGATTCAAAAAAATCCTCTCCTAAATTATTCCTGTATGCAGAACTCTAAACCTTGAAAGCTGAAAATATCAAAAAACCAAACCTTACCTAAATTAATCCTCACCTAAATTAATCCTGTATGCAACGTCTATCTCTTTTCCAAAAAACGAATTACATTGTCATTTCAAGCCTGAAATGTACATTGTATAATTATATGATACAAAATTTACGTGACTGTATTGAATTTGGAATGCAGCCGTCTACTACAAGCATGAAGCAATGCTAACTGAGATGTCACCTGTATCGAGTAGTATATGGTTTCCCTCCATTGAGGGAAAGTTTTTCATTTTACAAAATCGTCTGGATAACTTCTGATCTCTAGGATTTCAATGAGGAGATGCAATCGTCTACTACAAGCATGAGGCAATGCTAACTGAGATGTCACCTGTATCGAGTTTGATATGCATCAGTCAACTACAAGTATCAGCCCAACACTACTGCATCCAGATCAGCCCAACACTAACGTCATCACATTGGAGTCACACTTAACTGAAAATCATACTGAGTGCCTTAATGGACTGTTTTCCAAAATGTGCATCAATAAAATCAACCGCGTCAATAGTGAAAGAAATAAACATTTTTTGATTTATTGAAATTTTATGTGAAAATTAAATGTAACAATTCATTTAAAAAAAAATATACATAAATAATAATAAATTTTTTTCATTCAACATACTAATTTTTTTTTATGCAATAAAAAATTGAATTTTTCTATCTATTAAATTTATGTGCAATTTCAAAAAACTATTCTTTACATATTAAACTTTCTGTTGAGATATTTTCCTTTAAATTATAAAGCTAAATCAAAAGTAATTTTGATATTCTATACTTTGAAATATTGTTTGGAAACATATAACAAATGCTATTGATGAATTTTTATAATATTTTCAATTATAGTTGACATGTAATGTTTTTCTAGAAAAATTGTTACTGCTCTCGAATTAAATTTCAACAATTTTCATTAGGGTCAATGTAATTTTTTTTCTTTAAATTTTCAAACAGTGAATTTTTTTATGTCAAGAGGGGGTATTTGTAATATTACATCTTTTTCTCACATTGGAATCGAATCTTCAATTCGAGATCTATGAAACTTTATAGTAAATATCAGAGTCATCAATAGACAGACAAACTTTTCGACGGAGAATTTTTTTATCGTAAATGATTGTTGCATTGTTCCATGGTGTCACCGAGGCTTGGTTAGCAGAAGTAATAGATAATAGTTTATTTAAATAGAGAATATATATGAAAGTTTAAAATAACAGTTTCAAAATAAAGTTTTATTGAGAACAGATGTAGAATGTGAATTCTAAACTTGGTTATAATTTTTTGGTGACATGTCTGTAAAATCGACACCGAACAGGCTTTGTTCTGACTTGTAGTTTTTCCGGTGGCTTCTTTCTTCTTCTAGAAAAATGGCTGGCTATGTGTTGTTGTAAAATTTTGCTCTAAATCATTTTCGTTTATTATGTTTAAATTGAGTTTTAAACAATTTATAGTGTTCTATTTTTTTCGTATATTGCTATTTGTGTATTCAAGCCAATAGCCACTGTTTTTCAACTGTAAACTAGATAAGTATTTTAGTTCATAGTAACTCTAAATAATTAGGCTTATAAGATATAGTTCTTTGTGTATTTGTATAAATTCATCTGAAGATTATAAGTTCATTTGCTCTGAAAACTGGATTTCTCATTCATAGGCGATAGATCCATTCATAATTTATCAAGAATCTATTACATTGGAGCCGACAACTATCCTTAGGTTAATAGGTGTTAAATGCTATTCCAACCGATTTAAGGAAAAATTGGTAGCACGGCACAATTAATTATTAATTCTACATTGTTAAAAGACGATCTGGCAACAGAGCAAAGCGAGAAAGAGATAGCGCTATCCGCATTGTTGAATGATAGACAAGGATAGCAATACCATTGCCAATCAAACACTGCCATTATAACGTGGACCTCACTATAGATGGAAATTCGATGAGAGCTGCTATCCAAAAACTATATTTCAGCCCGGGAATCGAACCCAGTACCTCCTAATTGCCGGCCAGGAATGCTTACCCTTACACCAAACTGACAATCTCTGGATAGCAGCGCTTATTTTATACTGGGCCACAGCGGCCAGCCAGTCTACAGATGGAAATTACTAAGATATTAATCACGGTTGAAATTTAACCGGCTTTTGTGCAATCGGCACCAAGTGTTGATGGCGAAGTTGAGGCGATAAGAGCACACTCTTCTATTTAACCCCACTTATCCTTGGAAGGAGCATCTGTTTTTTATACTGTTAATGTTTTGTTTATTTAGACTTCGATTGGAAAATTCAATTATTTATTGTTTGTTGCAGACGGGAGCCCTGGAAGGAGCACATTTCCGCAAAACTGGCCGACTTGTGTCACTGAGTGAGCAACAACTGATCGACTGTTCGAGCAAATATGGCAACAGAGGATGCCACGGCGGTTTCATGGACCAGGCCTTCACCTACATCAGGGACAACAAGGGTATTGACAAGGAGGACACCTACCCGTATGAGGCTGCTGTGAGTACCTACATTCAGTCATTTATTTTTTAATTGGTTAAAACATTTTAGGACTGTATTCAATCTTCAATGAAG
>NW_024095344.1:0-8178 GCF_014356525.2 Nilaparvata lugens
AGTAACCCATATAACCCATTTCATAATAATTTTGAATCCCCACTTTTTATTGACATTCTCGAATGAACCTTTGTTTCACTACACTGCACTTTCGTTGGTTTGTACGTTGCTTTATCGTCGGGGTTACAGTACCTTGTTTTGGCGGTGAGCTTTTACCGGTTGAATTTGGCTTGACGGCGACGTCTCTACGTCCCTAGACCTGTCGTCTGAACGGGTGTCTTGAAGCGGTTTACATAAAGTTGCGGAACCAAAGGGGTGGTAGTACAAGAAGTTGGTTTGGGACACACATGAACCGATGAAGAAGAAACACAATTAACCTTTCAGGACATGGCACTACTAGAAAATTTAAACTTTAATAAAAATCAAACTAGCTCCTACATTACTTATTATAAATTGTAAACCTGCCCAAAAGGGCGAAACATAGTGACTACATCTTTACTCTCGTAGTGCTCCTAGCAAAGTGTCCTCCGAAACGTAATCTGGTCTGTCGGCTGGGGAATCGCCCCACTACTGTATTTAGAAACAGGTCTCCTATTGGGCGAAGAGAATCAATTTGACCAATCGTCGCGTGGCTTCTAGAGCCTTTGGACCAAATAGTAACTGCAAAATCGGTAGTTGTTATAATTTCAATGCTTGCGGTTTCCAACTTATCGCATTGTATGTCGCGACAAGAAGGCTAAGTTTTAGAGATAATTCCATAATCTACTTCCTCGACGACTCGGAGCCACAATTTTAAATATCTATCATGGGAAACTCGAAGTCATGGCCGTTCATAATAGAGAGAGAAAATAATTTATTTCGCTAACTCACTTACAATAATGGCTCTAGTCTATTGCGTATTAAATTTACTATTATACTTGGGAAAGGCCTGAATTAAAGACAGTGCCCGGCACAATTTAAAGATATAAAGATTTAAAGATTTAAAGATTAAAGATTTAAGATTTAAAGATATAAAGATTAAAGATTTAAAGATTAAAGATTTAAAGATTTAAAGATTTAAAGATTAAAGATTTAAAGATTTAACCTCCGTTACCCGCGCACCACTTTTCTTCAAATTGTACCGCGTGCGGCACTCCGTGCCGCAACTAGTAATTGCTGAATCTATAGTGAATTATTAGTGTGATCACTTTTTAAATATATTCGAGATTGGTATTAAACATCAATTAATGAAACTACAAGATCATAACTATGAATGACAAGTTGGAAAATAATATTTATTGAATAAGTCCATGTAACAAACACGAATTGATCAATAAGAATTGAATTGTGGGCCTACAAAAAATTTAAATACGTTAGCCTATTTCACTTTAACTTATAATACCAGCATTTGAATCTACAATTCTGTATTAGGTCTAGATATAAACTCAAATATTATGTTATCAATTTCATTTATTTCCAACCTTTATTGAAATAACTTTATAGATTCAAATGTATACACTATTATGAAACTGAAAAAGCTTTTTATGTTTTTAGTGAGTTCACGAATAAGTAGCATATATGTATATTCAAGTAACTTACATGTGAACAAGTCTGTGCTTGAGAAAAACAACACCAATGAACAACAGTTTTTTCATTGTAACAACTCACAGGATCGACAAGTTGTGAGTGATTTCGAATGATTCTTACAAACAAACTTTTTGCACTCAAAACATCGAATTGTTGTGTTATTATTTTTGTGTTTACCACACTCATGACATGGTCCTCTTTTTCGTTCATTTGGAAGCTCAGTTTCCATCGCAGCTGCTTGAAATCCTGATTCACGATAAGAAGAAAGATACAACTGAATGTCTGTGGGTAGATTTTTCAGCATTGCTCTACTTTTGAAGTTTGTCTCCAAAAGACCAAATGCTAATCCATGCAGGTATTGTGATCTCCTGAATTTTTCTGGTTCGATTTTCCCATAATTATTTGCAACATATATTACGTGAGAATTTACACCAGCCATATCAAGGAATCGAAAAAATAGTGACAAAGGCCATCGTCTGGTATTCCTTGCTGTTGAATATGCAGAGCATTTTTGATCAACAGTGTCGACCCCTCCTTTTGTACTATTATAATGTAGAATCATTTCGGGCTTTCCAGTGTCATTGTCGATTTCCCCTACATTGTCCATTGTTGAAAGTAGTAGAACACTTTTATTCTTCTTTGGCACAAAGGATACAAGAGTACAGTTGTCTTGGAAACCAAATAGAGATGACCGAACAGGACGTTGTCGATTTGCCAGAAATTCGGGGGGGATTTCTCTCTTATTCTTTTTCATAGTCCCTGTGAATGTTATTCCATTGTCAAGAAGATACATGGCTAGTGGATAACTGGAATAATAATTATCCGTGGTCAGATTGCGGTTGGTGTTCATAATAGGCTGTACAAGCCGCTTCACTACATCTTCTGGCTTGTTGGAGACTGCAAAGGGACCTGCAAATTGAGTACCACAATACACTTCGAAGTTGAATGTGTAGAATGTCTTGCTGTCACATAGAGCATATAATTTCAAACCATATTTGGCCGGTTTGCAGGATGTACTGTACAAATCCACAGCGCCCACGGAAAGGATGAAGCATTTCGTCAATAGTTACGTATTCAGATAAACAGTAACTCTCCTTACAGTTTTTGTTGAACTGTTCGTATATACTCCTGATTGCTGCTAATTTGTCAGTCTGCTGTCTTTCACTTCTTGTCTCTCGATCGTCGAACCTCAAGGCTTGAAGAAGTAGAGCGAATCTGTTGTAGCTGATACAGCTCTACAAACCAGCATCCTGTACCATCTGAATTCCAAGAAATACGTGCATTGGCACGGTTACCCTTACGCACTGACAAAATTATAAGTAACCAATAAGGGCCATTATTTCTGCCCTATCTGTAAGTTTATAGTCTCTATCCCTGTATTCTTTCCTTTCTGCCAATTTTCTCTCCTTCACCAACTCACGTTTTGACTCAATAAACTGATTTGTATGTAACACTATCTCGTCAATCATATTAATTGAAATGAATTTCAGAAAACAATCAATTTCACTAGCTGCATCCCTAGCAACGCGAGTAGGCCTGGTAAAGTCTTCACAATATTTCTACTTGGTGTTTTTGCCTTGGGCAGTGCAAGTGAATAGAAAGCCAGAAGTTCTTGGTCTTTGCCCATGAATACATTAAAATCGCAATCTCTTACTTCAGGAAATACAATATCTTCGTCTGCAGACTGTTCGCTGTCACTTGAATAATTATCCACCAAAATATTTTCTTCCTCGCCATCACTATTGTCCAAAAAATCATAATTTTCTTCCGGTCTCATCTGAGAGCTCTTGTAGGACACGCTGGTAGTCATCTTGTCCGTAAGTAGATTGTTCACTCATAATAAATCACTTATATACTTGATATAAACTAGTGTATATAACACTATATCATACTACATATATAACTATAAAGATTTAAAGATTTAAAGATTAAGATTTAAAGATTTAAGATTTAAAGATTTAAAGATTAAAGATTAAAGATTTAAAGATTAAAGATTTAAAGATTTAAGATTTAAAGATTTAAGATTTAAAGATTTAAAGATTTAAAGATTTAAAGATTTAAAGATTTAAAGATTTAAAGATTCAACGATTTAAAGATTCAAAGATTTAAAGATTAAAGATTTAAAGATTTGAAGATCAAAGATTTAAAGATTTAAAGATTTAAAGATTTAAAGATTTAAAGATTAAAGATTAAGATTTAAAGATTTAAAGATTAAGATAAAAATTTAAAGATTTAAAGATTAAAGATTTAAAGATTCAAAGATTTAAAGTTAAAGATTTAAAGATTCAAGATTTAAAGATTTAAGATTTAAAGATTTAAAGATTTAAAGATTGAAGATTTAAAGATTAAAGAATTGAAGATTCCAAGATTTAAAGATTTAAAGATTCAAAGATTTAGATTTAAAGATTTAAAGATTTAAAGATTTAAAGATTAAAGATTTAAAGATTTAAGATTTAAAGATTAAAGATTTAAAGATTTAAAGATTTAAAGATTTAAAGATTTAAAGATTAAAGATTTAAAGATTTAAGATTTAAGATTTAAAGATTTAAAGATTTAAAGATTTAAAGATTTAAAGATTTAAAGATTTAAAGATTAAAGATAAAGATTTAAAGATTTAAAGTTTTTTGTGCTGCACTTTTTTAAAACATAATAGATAAGATAATTTTGAATAAAATTTAGAATTTAGAAATAGGCCGACACATCTAGAAAATACCTGAGTCTATACCTAATTCATGCAGGTGAACGGGCTAGAGTCAAGAAAACTTCAATTAATCTTGCCATGCCTGATTTAATAGGTTTATACTATAGAATAACGCTACAATTTGAAATAATAGAAAAATACAAACAGCTTCAATAAACATTGGCAGCTAAAATCGAACAACAGAAACAACAATATCATGTTACTTTGTTGACATTCTTCTCTGATTCGGGCGCATTACTATCCCCGTTTAGATAGCATACCACAAAACCAAACAAGATCAGTCATAAAATACCAATCAATTTCAACATGAAATTACTCAAGAAAGAAAAAAACCGTTGAACCCAAATTTCGTCGATAGTAACCCATATAACCCATTTCATAATAATTTGAATCCCACTTTTATTGACATTCTCGAATGAACCTTTGTTTCACTACACTGCACTTTCGTTGGTTTGTACGTTGCTTTATCGTCGGGGTTACAGTACCTTGTTTTTGGCGGTGAGCTTTTACCGGTGAATTTGGCTTGACGGCGACGTCCTCTTACGTCCCTAGACCTGTCGTCTGAACGGGTGTCTTGAAGCGGTTTTACATAAAGTTGCGGAACCAAAGGGTGGTAGTACAAGAAGTTGGTTTGGGACACACATGAACCGATGAGAAGAAACACAATTAACCTTTCAGGACATGCACTACTAGAAAATTTAAACTTTAATAAAAATCAAACTAGCTCCTACATTAACTTATTATAAACTTGTAAACCTGCCCAAAAAGGGCGAAACATAGTGACTACATCTTTACTCTCGTAGTGCTCCTAGCAAAGTGTCCTCCGAAACGTACTGGTCTGTCGCTGGGGAATCGCCCACTACTGTATTTAGAAACAGGTCTCCTATTGGCGAAGAGAATCAATTTGACCAATCGTCGCGTGGCTTCTAGAGCCTTTGGACCAAATAGTAACTGCAAAATCGGTAGTTGTTATATTTCAATGCTTGCTGTTTTCCAACTTATCGCATTTTATGTCGCGACAAGAAGGCTAAGTTTTAGAGATAATTCCATAATCTACATTCCTCGACGACTCAGAGCCACAATTTTTAAATCTATCATGGGAAACTCGAAGTCATGGCCGTTCATAATAGAAAGAGAAAATAATTTATTTCGCTAACTCACTTACAATAATGGCTCTAGTCTATTGCATATTACATTTACTATTATAACTTGGAAAAGGCCTGAATTAAAGACAGTGCCCGGCACAATTTAAAGATATAAAGATTAAAGATTTAAGATTTAAAGATTTAAAGATTTAAAGATTTAAAGATTTAAAGATATAAAGATTTAAAGATTTAAAGATTGAAAGATTTAAAGATTTAAAGATTCAAAGGTTTAAAGATTTAAAGATTTAAAGATTTAAAGATTTAAGATTTAAAGATTTAAAGATTTAAAGATTTAAAGATTTAATGATTAAAGATTTAAACATTAAAACATTTAAACATTAAACATTAAAACATTTAAACATAAACATTTAAACATTAAAACATTTAACATTTAAACATTTAAACATTTAACATTTAAACATTTAACATTTAAACATTCAAACATTTGAACATTTAGACATTTAAACATTTAAACATTTAAACATTCAAACATTTAAACATTTAAACATTTAAACATTTAACATTTAAACATTTAAACATTTAAACATTTAACATTTAAACATTTAACATTTAAACATTTAAACATTAAAACATTTAAACATTATACATTTAAACATTTAAACATCTAAACATTTAAACATTAAAACATTTAAACATTTAAACATTTAAACATTTAACATTTAAACATTTAAACATTTAAACATTTAAACATTTAAACATTTAAAGATTTAAGATTTGAAGATTTAAGATTTAAAGATTAAAGATTTAAAGATTTAAAGATTTAAAGATTTAAGATTTAAAGATTTAAAGATTAAAGATTTAAAGATTTAAGATTTAAAGATTAAAGATTTAAAGATTTAAAGATTTAAAGATTTAAAGATTTAAGATTTAAAGATTAAGATTTAAAGATTTAAGATTTAAAGATTTAAAGATTTAAAGATTTAAAGATTTAAAGATTTAAAGATTTAAAGATTTAAAGATTTAAAGATTTAAAGATTTAAGATTTAAAGATTTAAAGATTTAAAGATTAAAGATTTAAAGATTTAAAGATTTAAAGATTTAAAGATTTAAGATTTAAAGATTCAAAGATTTAAAGATTTAAGATTTAAGATTCAAAGATTTAAAGATTCAAAGATTTAAAGATTCAAAGATTTAAAGATTTGAAGATTAAAGATTAAAGATTTAAGATTTAAAGATTTAAAGATTTAAAGATTTAAAGATTTAAGATTCAAGATTTAAAGATTTAAAGATTTAAAGATTTAAAGATTTAAAGATTCAAAGATTTAAGATTTAAGATTTAAAGATTTAAAGATTTAAGATTTAAGAGTTAAAGATTTAAGATTTAAAGATTTAAAGATTTAAAGATTTAAATTTAAAGATTTAAAGATTAAAGAATTAAAGATTAAAGATTTAAAGATTTAAAGATTTAAAGATTTAAAGATTTAAAGATTTAAAGATTTAAAGATTTAAAGATTTAAAGATTTAAAGATTTTGTGCCTGCACTTTTTAAACATAATAGATAAGATAATTTTGAATAAAATTTAGAATTTAGAAATAGGCCGACACATCTAGAAAATACCTGAGTCTATACCTAATTCATGCAGGTGAACGGCTAGAGTCAAGAAAACTTCAATTAATCTTGCCATGCCTGATTTAATAGGTTTATACTATAGAATAACGCTACAATTTGAAATAATAGAAAAATACAACAGCTTCAATAAACATTGGCAGCTAAAATCGAACAACAGAAACAACATATCATGTTACTTTGTTGACATTCTTCATCTGATTCGGGGGCGCATTACTATCCCCGTTTAGATAGCAATACGTCACAAAACCAAACAAGATCAGTCATAAAATAACCAATCAATTTCAACATGAAATTACTCAAGAAAGAAAAAAACCTGTTGAACCCAAATTTCGTCGATAGTAACCCATATAACCCATTTCATAATAATTTTGAATCCCCACTTTTTATGACATTCTCGAATGAACCTTTGTTTCACTACACTGCACTTTCGTTGGTTTGTACGTTGCTTTATCGTCGGGGTTACAGTACCTTGTTTTGGCGGTGAGCTTTTACCGGTTGAATTTGGCTTGACGGCGACGTCCTCTTACGTCCTAGACCTGTCGTCTGAACGGGTGTCTTGAAGCGGTTTTACATAAAGTTGCGGAACCAAAGGGGTGGTAGTACAAGAAGTTGGTTTGGGGACACACATGAACCGATGAGAAGAAACACATTAAACCTTTCAGGACATGGCACTACTAGAAAATTTAAACTTTAATAAAAAATCAAACTAGCTCCTACATTAACTTATTATAAACTTGTAAACCTGCCCAAAAAGGGCGAAACATAGTGACTACATCTTTACTCTCGTAGTGCTCCTAGCAAAGTGTCCTCCGAAACGTATCTGGTCTGTCGGCTGGGGAATCGCCCCACTACTGTATTTAGAAACAGGTCTCCTATTGGGCGAAGAGAATCAATTTGACCAATCGTCGCATGGCTTCTAGAGCCTTTGGACCAAATAGTAACTGCAAAATCGGTAGTTGTTATAATTTCAATGCTTGCTGTTTTCCAACTTATCGCATTTATGTCGCGACAGAAGGCTAAGTTTTAGAGATAATTCCATAATCTACATTCCTCGACGACTCGGAGCCACAATTTTAAATATCTATCATGGGAAACTCGAAGTCATGGCCGTTCATAATAGAGAGAGAAAATAATTATTTCGCTAACTCACTTACAATAATGGCTCTAGTCTATTGCGAATTAAATTTACTATTATGACTTGGGAAAAGGCCTGAATTAAAGACAGTGCCCGGCAC